>NW_028270177.1:21402556-21604036 GCF_037043375.1 Chiloscyllium plagiosum
GTCATTTCCTGTTCTCTTTCTCAGGGGGTGGTAGATGGGGTCTAACTCAATGTGTTTGTTGATAGAGTTCCGGTTGGAATGCCATGCTTCGAGGAATTCTCGTATGTGTCTGTTTGGCTTGTCCTAGGATGGATGTGTTGTCCCAGTCGAAGTGGTGTCCTTCCTCATCTGTATGTAAGGATACTAGTGAGAGAGGGTCATGTCATTTTGTGGCTAGTTGATGTTCTTGTATCCTGGTGGCTAGTTTTCTGCCTGTTTGTCCAATGTAGTGTTTGTTACAGTTCTTGCATGGTATTTTGCGAATGACATTAGTTTTGCTTGTTGTCTGTCTAGGGTCTTTCAAGTTCATTAGCTGCTGTTTTAGTATATTGGTGAGTTTGTGGGCTACCATGATGCCAAGAGGTCTGAGTAGTCTGGTAGTCATTTCTGAGCTGTGTTTGATGTAGGGGAGATTGGTTAGGGTTTTGTCTGCTTGCTTGCGTTTGTTGCTGAGAAATCGGTGGACTGTGTCCATTGGGTACCCATTGTTTTTGAATACCCTGTATATGTGACTTTCCTCTGCTCTGTGTAGTTCCTCTGTGCTTCAGTGTGTGGTGGCTCGTTGAAATAATGTTCTGATGCAGCTTTGTTTGTGGATGTTGGGATGATTGCTTCTGTAGTTCAATATTTGGTCCTTATATGTTGTTTTCCTGTAGACGCTGGTTTGAAGTTCCCCATTGGCTGTTCACTCTACTGTGACATCTAGGAATGGCAGTTTGTTGTTGTTTTCCTCCTCTTTAGTGAATTAGGTACAATTGGGGGAACTTTCACTCAATATCCAACTATATCAAACTACACAGAGCGAACCAATCTTTTGGGACCAGTATTTCATTGCTACAGTGAATAGGCTGCATATGATTCCACAATGAGAAGTGAATAACATTGTCGCAAATCATTTAATTATTAAATCATATTTTTCATATCTCAGTATACCAAAAGTTGCGACTTATCAAACATGTTATTATTAAACCTGAATGTTAATAAAACACATTTTAACAAAAATATATATGTGAAAAAATACACTTTAAATTTCCTGTTTACCTGAAAGTTCCTACAATGGTCACAAGTCTTGATATTGTTGGCAAACCTGACTGCATTGTTCCAACTGAACCTCAAAACAAATTAACCAGCTGTACATAAACATTCTTGTTGTTTCTTATGTAAAATATTCAAGCTTCAATCCATTAAGCCTCAAGGACATCAGTGCAAGAATCTAAAATACCAAAATATTCCACAGAAACTAATGTGATTCTAAAGAAATAAATGCAAGGTTACAAAGTTCCCAACGTAAAATTCCAATCTACCACCAACACACAACACCAAAATCCCCAAAGATTCCCAAATATTTGGATCCATTCACTTGCATAAATCATCCCTATTAACAAATATTCAAACTCAATTTACAAAATCCAATGTTGGCAACCTTTTAGCTGCCTACTTCCTCATCTGGCTTGTCCTGTTCCATTGTCTTCCTACACTGATTCCTGCTGCTTTACCTTTGCTTCTGCCTATCCCCAGGAAAGGGAGAAAGTTAAGGACTACTGATGCTGGAGATCAGAGTGGAAGAGTGTGGTACAGGAAAGGTACAACTGGTCAGGCAGCATCCGAGGAGCAGGAGAATCAATGTTTCGAGCATAAGCCCTTCATCAGGAATGAGGCTGGTGGGCCAAGGGAGCTGAGAGACAAACGGAAGGGGGGGGGGGGGGGGGCTGGAGGGAAAGGTAGCTGAGAATGTGATAGGTAGATGAAGATGGGGGGGGTGAGGTGATAGGTCAGAGAAGAGGGTAGAGCAGATAGGTGGGTAGGAAGATGGACTGGTAGGACAGTTCAAGAGGGCAGTGCTGAGTTGGAAGGTTGGATCTGGAATAAGGTTGGGGGTGTGGGAAATTAGGCAGAAGATGAGACATTCTTCCTCCAGGCTTCGAGTGGTACGGGTTTGGCAATGGAGGAGGCCCAGGACCTGCATGTCCTTGGGGCAGTGGGAGGGGGAGTTAAAGTGTTCGGCCACGGGGCAGTGGGGTTGATTCATGTGTGTGTCCTGGAGATGTTACCCGAAGTGCTCCGCAAGTAGGCGTCCTGTCTCCCCACTGTAGAGGAGACTATATCGGGAGCAACGGTTACAGTAAATGATATGTGAGAAAGTGCAGGTAAACCTCTGATGGACGGCTCCTTTGGGGCCTTGGATGAAGGTAAGTGGGGGAGATGTGGGTGCAGTTTTTTTCAATTCTTGTGGTGGCAGTGGAAGGCGCTGGGAGGGGAGAGTGTTTTGGTGGGGGGGGCATGGACCTGAAAAGAGATCCGCTGAGAGAATGATCTCTTTGAAACACAGATAGGGGTGGGGATGGAATATATATCTCTGGTGGTGGGGTGTGTTTGTAGGTGGCGGAAATGACAGAGGATGATGCATTGTATCCAAAGGTTGGTGGGATGGAAGGTTATGACTGGAGGGGTTCTGTCCTTCTTGCAGTTGGAGGTGTAGTGTTAAAGGGCGGATGTGCGGGAAGAGGAGGAGATGACTGGAGGATATTGTTGATTGCATGGGAGGAGAATTTGCGTCTTTGAAGAAGGAGGCCATCTGGTATGTTCTGTGGTGGAACTGGTCCTCCTGGGAGCAGATGCAGCGGAGGTAGAGGAATTAGGGTTAAGGGATAGCATTTTTACAGAAGGCAGAGTGGGAAAAGGTGTAGTCCAGATCCTTCTTCAAAGACTTCCAGCCCATCTCATCCACTTCCCACAACCAGGAATATATTTCCCTCCACACCCCAATCCACATTCCATAAAGACAATTCCCTCCGCGACTCTCTCGTCAGGTCTACACACCCTCCACCAACCCCACCCTCCCCTCCTGGCACCTTCCCCTGTCACCGCAAGAATTGCAAAATCTGCTCCTACATCACCTTCCAAGGCCCCAAAGGAGCATTCCACATCCATCAGAGCTTCACCTGCAGTTCCACACACGTCATTTACTGTATCCATTGCTCCCGATATGGTCACCTCTACACTGGAGAGACAGGACACCTGTTTGTGGAGAGCTACAGAGAACATATCCAGGACGCATGCATTAAGCAACCCCATCGCCCTGTGGCCGAACACTTTAACTGCCCGTCTCACTCCCCCAAAGACATGCAGGTCCTGGGCCTCATCCATCTCCAAAACCTTGCCACACAATGCCTGGAGGAAGAACACCTCATCTTTCGCCTTCGGAATCTCCAACCACACGGGATCAATGTGGATTTCACCAGTTTCCTTATCTCTTCTCCCCATACCGAATCCCAGATCCAACCTTCCAGCTCAGCACTGTCCTCTTGACCTGTCCTACCTGTCCGTCTTCCTTCCCACCTCTCCTCTCCACACTCCTCTCTGACCTATCGCCCTCACCCCTTCATCTACCTATCGCATTCTCAACTACCTTGCCCCCAACCCCACCTCAGCCTCCATTTATCCCTCAGCCCGCTTGGCCCACAAGCCTCATTCCTGATGAAGGGCTTATGCCCAAAACGTCAATTCTCCTGTTCCTCGGATGCTGCCCAACTGGCTGTGCTTTTCCAGCACCACACTCTCAACACTAGCCCCAGAACAGCTCACTGCCTTACTTCCCTTATTCTAATCGCCCTAACTGCTAACTCTGGAAAGCTTTCTGATCCTCCCACTCAAGAGAACTATCTACTCCATATTTGGTGATCAGATGTCTATGCTCTTCAATTGTGGATTAAGTATTGCCTTTTCTAATGCACCGAACTGGTTAATTATAAACAGTGCGGAGAGTTACACATCTGGAAGAAAAAATGAAGTGCCACTTATGGTTTGCCTTATCACATGTCAAGATAGCTCAAAACACTTTACGTCCAATGAGCTGCTTTTGGCTTAATGTTGCTTAAAAAGAACAGCATTGCTGACAATATTGCATTCCCTCATTAAAGTGCTGGATGTCCTTGAACTCAGAACCTCCTGTATAACAAGCAAAAATACAGCCAACAGGTTCAAGTCTATGCAAAGAAGCTGAGCAATAAAATAATCAGCCCACTGGATCTCTGTTAGTTGCTTCTTTAACCCATGGGGAACCTGACTTGGGAATGCATGATGACCCTGAAGCTGGAGTTTGAATTGTGAAAGAGCTGTGGTGTTACAGCGAGCACGGACATTCATTGAGATGAGTGGTGTTGACAACAGATGGCCTGAGCATGTTTAATTGACAGGTGCACAGTGTGAAGCTGAATGTAGAGTTAGTATTGCAGCTATAATAACAGCAATTGCCAGCAGACAGCAGTCACAGGAAGTCAAGTGGATTTTTATTTGGGAATTCTTGAATGGTACAAGAGAGAAAGTGATTTTCACTGCCATTACAGGAAGTTCATCAGACCTCACAAATACCTCATTACACAAAAATAATCTTATTTTTAGCAGCCAGGTATTTTAGTTCCCACTTGTAAAGTTGAAAATTGTCAGCAACTGCATAGGGCTTTAAGTTAATATGTGTACCAGCACAAATCTATGTTTAGGCTTGAACAAAATACCACATGGGGAGCTGCCAGAATCATCGGGCAATATTTATTCTTTCTGTAATTAAAATGTAAATAAAGCCATTGTAGTTCTGTTCAAAAATAGCTTTCTATAAATTTCATTAGAACAGGCGCCAAAACAGGTTGAATAAGCTAATTAAATCAGCTGCCAATTAGAAAACTGAAGATCTCACCATTAAGATCAGGATAGCAATAATCACGCCATGATTCATTTTTGGGCCTTGCTGATTAGTTTGAATTAAAAGTACTCATGTGTTATTAAGGAAGGAGATGGTAATAGTGACAGATGGTTCAGACAAATACATTTGTAGAAATTTTCATAACTTTTATTATAAAGTAAGATTTTTCTCGACTGCATTTCTTTGAAAATAAAGTTAATTGAAAATACAAAGAAAATTTCTTGAACATTTTTTCACATGCTCAGGACAACCCAAGGCACTTCAGTCAATAAATACTGTTGAGGCCACGTGAAACTGATGCTAATTTGTACATAACAAGTTCTCAAAAACTGCATTGAATAAAAGTAGCAGTTACTGTAATAGGTTTCATATTGGTGATGTTGGCTGAGGAGGTAACATTGTCCAGATCAGTAACAATACTTCCAAGCTCTTCTCTAAGTAGTTCTTTTATGTTAATTTGAGAGGGTAACGAGGGATTTGACTTCAAATTCCTTCCGAATGATGGTATTTCGGGACATGCAGTATGTACTGAAATGTTGTGGGTAAAAGAAGCATTTTCTCAAAATTTACCTCATCGATGCACCTTGATACAGTTGAATACTTACAATGATTGAGCAAATGTTCTGGATGTGATAAATGTGCAGTTCTCTACAGTTATGAGGAAGGCTAAAAGATGAAAAGAGTGATGGAGCATTGAAATGGCCTAGAAAGAGAATTGCAGAATGTAAGGCTTATTCAGCTGAAGCTGCCAGGGCTGTTGCATTATGAATAGATTCCAGACCAGATGGCCTATATCTTTAAGTCCATTACAAAACATCACAACATGTAATGTTCCAGTACAAAGGTACCTGCCTAGCTGCCAGTGACTATGTGTAATGGAGCCTGTTGGACTATAAACTGGAGCAAGTGTATTCAGTCGATTATAATGTGGAGGAACTGGTGTTGGACTGAGATGGATAAAGTGAGAAGTCACATGATACCAGGTTGCAGTCCAACAGATTTATTTGAAATCACAGGCTTTCAGAATACTACTCGTTTGTCAGGTAACATGTGACTTCTGACAGTTAAATTATGTCTGTACTGTACATTCTAGTCAGGACATAGACTATATATGTAAGTTTGTGATGTAGTACCATTGTAAATAGTGTTGTAAATAAACTTAATATCTGACTCAACAAGAACTCAGTCTTTGTGGCATACTTTATATAGACTAACATATAGAAAACTACAAAGCATATGAAAGGCAAACGATGGGTTGAGAGAATAGTTGTTCCCTAAGAGGCCAGAATCTGTAGTCTGTGTGTGTGCGTGCTTTTATTTTGCAGGACTGTTTCACATCACTATTATGCTGCAGCACATGGGTGGTGTTTACTGCTATAGAGACAGAAAACCAATTTATGTGTTGTACAAATGTAACATGTTACTGTACATGAATTTTACTGCTAGTCTGCTGCCAGGCATGGAGGTTGCATGTCTCAAAGACTGAATATATACTGTATAGCAAATCCCTTCAGCTGTTCACAACAAGCAATGTACTGACCAACAAGCCCATACTTGCAACATTTGCAGTACTGTACCTAATATTAGATGTGATTCTATAACTGAACAACATCTGCTTGATAATCATGAGTTTGCAAAGAATTATGCTGACAACAAATTTCGAACTATCAATAAGGATTGGTACACTTGAGTATAGTGGAACCTGCATATATTCATATACACAGCATTGTTATAGAGTCATAGAGTCATAGAGATGTACAGCATGGAAATAGACCCTTCAGTCCAACCCGTCCACGCCGACCAGATATCCCAACCCAATCTAGTCCCACCTGCCAGCACCCGGCCCATATCCCTCCAACCCTTCCTATTCATATACCCATCCAAATGCCTGTTAAATGTTGCAATTGTACCAGCCTCCACCACATCCTCTGGTAGCTCATTCCATACATGTACCACCCTCTGCGTGAAAAAGTTGCCCCTTAGGTCTCTTTTATATCTTTCCCCTCTCACCCTAAACCTATGCCTCTAGTTCTGGACTCCACGACCCCTTGGAAAAGACTTTCTCTATTTATCCTATCCATGCCCCTCATAATGTTGTAAACCTCTATAAGGTCACCCCTCAGCCTCCGACGCTCCAGTTAAAACAGCCCCAGCCTGTTCAACCTCTCCCTATAGCTCAGATCCTCCAACCCTGGCAACATCCTTGTAAATCTTTTCTGAACCCTTTCAAGTTTCACAACATCTTTCCGATAGGAAGGAGACTAGAATTGCACGCAATATTCCAACAGTGGCCTAACCGATGTCCTGTACAGCTGCAACATGACCTCCCAACTCCTATACTCAATACTCTGACCAATAAAGGAAAGCATACCAAATGCCTTCTTCACTATCCTATCTACCTGCGACTCCACTTTCAAGGAGCTATGAACCTGCACTCCAAGGTCTCTTTGTTCAGCAACACTCCCTAGGACCTTACCATTAAGTGTATATGTCCTGCTAAGATTTGCTTTCCAGAAATGCAGCACCTCGCATTTATCTGAATTAAACTCCATCTGCCACTTCTCAGCCCATTGGCCCATCTGGTCCAGATCCTGTTGTAATCTGAGGTAACCTTCTTCGCTGTCCACTACACCTCCAATTTTGGTGTCATCTGCAAACTTACTAACTGTACCTCTTATGCACACATCCAAATCATTTATGTAAATGACAAAAAGTAGAGGGCCCAGCACTGATCCTTGTGGCACTCCACTGGTCACAGGCCTCCAGTCTGAAAAACAACCTCCACCACCACCCTGCACCACCACCCTCTCCACGCTTCAGGCTCTCTGCCTTTATTCCTGATGAAGGGCTTTTGCCCAAAATGTCGATTTTACTGCTCCTCGGATGCTGCCTGAACTGCTGTGCTTTTCCAGCACCACTAATCCAGAATCTGGTTTCCAGCATCTGCAGTCATTGTTTTACCTAGTTCTCTGTGTATTCCATGAGATCTAACCTTGCTAATCAGTCTTCCATGGGGAACCTTGTTGAACGCCTTACTGAAGTCCATATAGATCACATCTACTGCTCTGCCCTCATCAATCTTCTTTGTTACGTCTTCAAAAAGCTCTATCAAGTTTGTGAGACATGATTTCCCACGCACAAAGCCATGTTGACTATCCCGAATCAATCCTTGCCTTTCCAAATACATGTACATCCTGTCCCTCAGGATTCCCTCCAACAACTTGCCCACCACTGAGGTCAGGCTCACTGATCTATAGTTCCCTGGCTTGTCATTACCGCTCTTCTTAAACAGTGGCTCCACGTTTTCCAACCTCCAGTCTTCTGGCACCTCACCTGTGACTATCGATGATACAAATATCTCAGCAAGAGGCCCAGCAATCACTTCTCTAGCTTCCCTCAGAGTTCTCGGGTACACCTGATCAAGTCCTGGGAATTTATCCACCTTTAACCGTTTCAAGACATCCACCACTTTCTCCTCTGTAATCTGGACATTTTGCAAGATGTCACCATCTATCTCCCTACAGTCTATATCTTCCATATCCTTTTCCACAGTAAATACTGATGCGAAACATTCATTTAGTATCTCCCCATTTTCTTTGGCTCCACACAAAGGCCGCCTTGCTGATCTTTGAGGGGCCTTATTCTCTCCCTAGTTACCCTTTTGTCCTTGATATATTTGTAAAAACCCTTTGGATTCTCATTAATTCTATTTGCCAGAGCTATCTCACGTCCCCGTTTTGCCCTCCTGTGATTCCTCTTAAGTATACTCCTACTTTCTTTATACTCTTCTAAGGACTCACTCGATCTATCCTGTCTATACCTGACATATGCTTCCTTCTTTTTCTTAACCAAACCCTCAATTTCTTTAGTCATCCAGCATTCCCTATACCTACCAGCCTTCAATTTCACCCTGCCAGGAATATACTTTCTCTGGATTCTTGTTATCTCATTTCTGAAGACTTCCCATTTTCCAGCCGTCCCTTTATCCGCAAACATCTGCCTCCAATCAGCTTTTGAAAGTTCTTGCCTAATACCATCAAAATTGGCCTTTCTCCAATTTAGGACTTCAATATTTAGATCTGGTCTATCCTTTTCCATCACTATTTTAAAACAAATACAATTATGGTCGCTGGCCCTAAAGTGCTCCCCCACTGACACCTCAGTCATCTGCCCTGCCTTATTTCCCAAGAGTACGTCATGTTTTGCACCTTCTCTCGTAGGTACATCCACATACTGAATCAGAAAATTATCTTGTACACACTTAAGAAATTCCTCTCCCATCTAAACCTTTAACACTATGGCAATCCCAGTCGATGTTTGGAAAGTTAAAATCCCCTACCATAACTACCCTATTATTCTGACAGATAGCTGAGATCTCCTTACAAGTTTGTTTCTCAATTTCCCTCTGACTGCTGGGGGGTCTATAATACAATCCCAATAAGGTGACCATCCCTTTCTTATTTCTCAGTTCCACCCAAATAATTTCCATGGATGTATTTCTGGGAATATCCTCCCTCAGCACACCTGTAATGCTATCCCTTATCAAAAATGCCACTCCACCTCCTCTCTTACCTCCCTTTCTATCCTTCCTGTAGCATTTGTATTCTGGAACATTAAGCTGCCAGTCCTGCCCATCCCTGAGCCATGTTTCTGTAGTTGCTATGATATCCCAGTCCCAAGTTCCTAACCATGCCCTGAGTTCATCTGCCTTCCCTGTTAGGCCCCTTGCATTGAAATAAATGCTGTTTAATTTATTAGTCCTACCTTGTCCCTGCCTGTTTGACTCACTTCTATTCAAAGCTGAACCTGTCTCAAATCGACCTCTTTCCTCACTATCTCCCTGGGTCCCACCCCCACCCCACCTTACTAGTTTAAATCCCCCCAAGCAGTTCTAGCAAATTTCCCTGCCAGTATATTAGTCCCCTTCTAATTTAGGTGCAATCTGTCCCTCTTGTACAGGTCACTTCTACCCCAAAAGAGATTCCAATGATCCAAAAATGTGAATCCTTCTCCCATACACCAGCTCCTCAGCCATGCATTCATCTGCTCTATCCTCCTATTCCTGCCCTCACTAGCCCGTAGCACTGGGAGTAATCCAGATATTACTACCCTTGAGGACCTCCTTTTTAAATTTCTACCTAACTCTCTGTAATCTCCCTTCAGAGTCTCAACCTTTTCCCTTCCAATGTCGTTGGTTCCAATGTGGACAATAACCTCCTGCTGACCCTTCTCCCCCGTGAGAACATTCTGTACCCTTTCTGAGACACCCTTGATCCTGGCACCACGGAAACAACACACCATTCTGCTTTTTCTCTGCTGGCCACAGAAACATTTATCTGTACCTCTGAGTACAGAATCCCCTAACACAATTGATCTCTTGGAAGCCAACGTACCCCTTGTTGCATTACAGTCAATCTCAATACCAGAAACTTGGCTGTTCGTGCTACGTTCCCCTGAGAATCCATCACCCCCTACATTTTCCAAAACATCATACCTGTTTGAAATGGGTATATCCACAAAAGACTCCTGCTCTAGTTGTCTACCTCTCTTACCCTTCATGGAGTTAACCCATCTATGTGTCTGTATCTGAGACTTTCCCCCTTCCTATAACTGTCATCCATCATAAACTGTTGCTGTTGCAAATTCCTCATCACTTCTATCTGTCTCTCCAACCGATCCACTCGATCTGATAAGATTTGCATCCAACAGCATTTATGGCAAATATAATCCGCAGTAACCCTTAAGCTCTCTTTAAACTCTGACAAGAAGTACATCTCACTGCAAAGACCAGTTTTGCTCCTTCACAATCTACAGACTCAGAAAGTAACACCATCTTATTCCTCTACAAACACTGCCACAGGTTAAATTAATAGCTATGGCTTATATTTTAAGTTTAATCAAGAGACTTATCTCCAAAAACATAATCAAGAAAGAATCCACTGTACCCACTACTGCAGCCTTTTTCTTCGACAGACTTAAAACAACAATTAACTTATCTGTTTCTGTGTTGTGAACTTCGCTCAACAGTTCCTCCAAGATTAGTTGTGAATTTCACTATTTGTTAATTTTCCCAGATGCACTCCGATGTCCAGCAATACACGAATTCAAACAGCAAAGGCAGTAACTGTGCAGGTTCTCTCTCTCTCCCCCCCGCCCCCCCCCGCACTGTCCTCACCATGTGCTTCCTTTGTCTGCTCTTCTCCCTTTTAATCTGCTGTTGTTTTGACTTTTTTTTCCCCACCAAGTTTCAAAACAATGCAACAGCATATAAAACTGTAATTGCTGCTCCTGGAATTTGAGGAAATCACCTCCAGCACCTAAAATACCTGAAAAAAAGGAGCAGCTCTTACAGCCAGAAATTTTTCCCATCCTCCATCTTGTTCTCCAATACCAGAAAGAATATGTACACGTAAAACAAGTGCCTGCTGTTAGCTCATTCATTTCTCTGAGCAATGCCTTCACCAAACAGTCGAATTGCCTGGGTAAAGTTTAAACAAGTCTGAGATGTTAATTGTCAATCATTATTAATGGTACATTCTACATGGAACTTTCTCTTCCACTCAATCAGCAGTCTACTCTCATCCATATTGATGCATGTTGATCTTCCCCCTTGAATTGGTTTTCTTGTACATTATCCTGATGAGTACAGCTTGGACAAAATACATCTTTTATTCAGTAATATTATTCTGGAGTTCCACTTACATGAATGCAAAGGTAAATCTATCACAGTTCCATTCTCTCCTTAGAGAGAGACAATTGGTTTTTAGCTTAATCTGAGAGTCACCATGCCTTCGATAAGGGTAAGGTTGAGAAGGCAGGACCTTCATGGTAACACTAGCCATAATATGAATCAAGCCCAGACTGCTGGTATTGTTCTGCATCACAGTCCAGCTAACTGACACCCCGCAGACCCCTATCTTAAATACAGCTGAGTTTAATAAGTATGTAATAATGGTAGACTATTGACATCAAACTTCCATCACCTGATTTTAACTCCTGAGGCGTTCATGAACTAAATTGATTTTGAAAGTGGACAAATACTGACCTCAAATAGCACTGTGACCATTTCACCACAGCAAATGTTGACAATCTAAACAGAAAACACCAAACTGGCTACATTGAAAATGTAAAAGGCAATGAAACACTCAAAGACAGTGCAACTACACAACTAAGGAAATGTGACAAAAATTCACATCTCTCCTTTAATCCATATTTGCATGGCAAATTCACATATTGGGAGATGAATGGTTGCCTGGGGTGAATTGAGTTTGGACATACAATAAAGCTAGAGTCAGGAATGTACAAACAAACCATATTTCTAGCTTGGCAGAACAGATAGAAAAGGAAACAACAGAAGCTGGAAGTGTGTCTCTGTCTTAACATCTTTCAAAAGAAGTGCTTGGTGAAGAGGCAACCTTGAGAAAACAAAGTTAAAAATCACACAACACCAGGTTATAGTCCAACAGGTTCAATTGGGAACACATTAGCTTTCGGAGTGACGCTCCTTCATCAGGAAGCCTGGTACCTTCACCTGAGGTGGAAAAGCACAAAAGGCAAGGCAATGCAAAGCATGGATCTGTGAGCATCCAGGTGGGCTCAGACTGAGTGAGCTCAATAAGAGCAAGTGAAGAGCTCTTATTGCTCTGGAAGCTAGTGTGCTCCCAATTGAACCTGTTGGACTATAACTGGTGTTGTGTGATTTTTAACTTTGTACACCCCAGTCCAACACCGGCATCTCCAAATCTTGAGAAAACAACCGTTGACTAACAATTTCAGCATATGTCACTACTGCTGAGGAAACCAGATAACATTGTCTCCCAACACTAAGACACAAAGAACTTCAAAGTGCATATGTTTTAACTTTCCTGCTGTATTAAACACTTCTCACCCTCCACTTTATTTAACTTGTGTACATGTTTGATGTCACTTTTAAACTTTTTCTCAACTGGGTACCAAAGTGATATGATATACACCATGGCACCAGCCCCACACACCCCACATTCATGGACATGGGCATCCACCATGTACCAGCCTGTAAGAATCATCAGGGCACATTCTAATTCACCTACAGGTCACTTCTGCACTTCAATACTGCATCAACATGTCATTGTAATTCTGCAGCAAGGAGATGGAGCATTCAGGGACATACACCCAGCTCATGGATTGGAACAGGCTGTATCTCCAGGCTCTTCACTTGCTCTTATTGAGCTCACTCAGTCTGAGCCCACCTGGATGCTCACAGATCCATGCTTTGCATTGCCTTGCCTTTTGTGCTTTTCCCCCTCAGGTGAAGGTACCAGGCTCATTTACTGACACAGTCACAAAGAAAGGAAACTTGTCTCAGGTCTCAGTCCAGGCCTTCATAGAGTCATAGAAATGTACAGCACAGAAACAGACTCCTCGGGCCAACTCATCCATGCCGACCAGATATCCTAAATTAATCTAGTCCCATTTGCCAGCACTTGGCCCATATCCATCTAAACCCTTTCTATTCATATACCCACCCAGATGCCATTTAAATGTTGTAATTGTACCAATCTCCCCACTTCCAATATACACATCACCCTTTGCGTGAAAAAGCTGCCCCTTAGGTCTCTTTTATATCTTTCCCCTCCCGTTCTAAACTTATGCCCTCTAGTTCTGGACCCCTCCATCCCATGGAAAAAAACCTTGTCTATTTATCCTATCCATGGCCCTCATGATTTCATAAACTTCCATAAGGTCACCCCTCAGCCTCCAATGCTGCAGGGAAAACAGCCCCAACCTATTCAGCCTCTCCCTGTAGCTCAAAGCTTCTAACCCTGACAATATCCTTGTAAATCTTTTCTGAACCCTGTCAAGTTTCACAACATCTTTCCGATAGGAGGGACACCAGAATTGCACACAATATTCCAAATGTGGCCTAACCAATGTACTATACAGTCATAACATGACCTCCCAACTCCTGTACTCAATTCTCTGACCAATAAGGGAAAGGATACCAAATGCCTTCTTCACTATCCTGTCTACCTACAACTCCACTTTCAAGGAACTATGAACCTGCACTCCAAGGTCTCTTTGTACAGAAACATTCCCCAGGACTTTACTATTAAGTGTTTCAAAGTCGAAGAATGTGGCACTGGAAAAGCACAGCCTGTCAGGCAGCATCCAAGGAGCAGGAAAATCGCTATTTCCAGCTTAAGCTCTTCATCAGGAATGAGGGGTTGGCCCAAGGGGCCTGAGAGATAAATGGGAGGGAGGGTGGGACTGGGAGGAAAGTAGCAGGGACTGCGATAGGTAGATGAAGGTGGAGGTGAAGGTGATAGGTGGGAAGGAACATAGACAAGTAGGATCGTTCAAGAGGGTGGTGCCGAGTTGAAAAGTTGGATCTGGGATTAAGGCAGGGGGAGGGGAAATGGGAAATCTGGTGAAATCCACATTGACCCCGAGTGGTTGGAGGGTCCCAAGGTGGAAGATGAGGCATTCTTCCTCCAGGTGTCGGGTGGCTAGAGTTTGGCGGTGGAGGAGGCCCAGGACTTGCACGTCCTTGGGCGGAGTGGGAGGGAGAGTTCAGGCACGGGGCAATGGGATTGTTTAGTGCCTGTGACCCAGAGATATTCTCTGAAACCTTCCTCAAGTTGGCGTCCTGTCTCCCCAATGTAGAGGAAGCCACATTGGGAGCAACGACACAGTAGATGATGTGTGTGGAAGTACAGGTAAGTCTCTGTCTGATGTGGAAGGAATTATCAGATCTGGGACACGCACTAAACCCCACCGCGCTGTGGCTGAATGCTTTAACTCCCCCTCCCCCTCCAATATACTCTCACTGGTGTGGGAATGTTCATTGATCTTTCTTGTACAGTGCTGGGCATTCCTATAGACGGCTGAGACTGAGTGACGACCTTGGACAAGACTGAGCATGGCCTAATTTTGTGACCTCCACTGTTAGTCCTGGGGAAGGAGGAATTCCCATCCAGCAGGACTTCCAGAGCCCTGCCTATGAGGTGCTGACTACCGCGATGTCTGCCATATCTGGGGCAGATGCCAGGAACCATGAGGGCAGCTCCTGACTGACAGAGCTTGTCTGGATTTTAAAGATGGTATGGGTATAAGGGATGCCAGTGAATTCTGAGATATCCACTGAGAGGCGTGTTGTTCCAGGAACGGCATGTGGTAAGATGGGGCTGGAATCAGACAGAAGGATTCCATAGGGGCAGGATAAGTCATTAATGTGGCAGGTTTGATAAGACAGGGCAAAGGAAATTGCTAGGCCTTGTGCAGAAAAACACTCAAAAAAAAACCCCTGATATAACTCTTATTTAGTCAAAAGCAAAATAAGATTCAGGCCATATTTAATAAAATTGTGGTAGCTTTGTGCGACTGACTGAGAGAAGTTAAAAAGTAAGGAGTTGATATCCCCTTTCTGCACCAGTTTGGGACAATTAAATTACTAAATGATCTTGCCCTTGAGTGACCCAATTCAGAAAGGCAATTGTGGCAATAAACCTGAATCTGCTAACTATTCTGTCCTCACGTATGTATATTGCTGACCAAGCCGTATGAGGTTCATTTTCCTAAAAGAATCCTCTGAACCCATATCGATAAAATATATCAACTGGCAGAAAAGGACTCAATCTGATTTTCAGGGTTGACCTTCTCAGATTAGTCCCCTTTTTGAAAAGGATATTTGCGGTGATGTTTTATCCTCCCAATTGATTCGTTTGAACTTTAGAATTTGTTGGTTTATACGTCACTGCTTCCTTCTACCTACTTAATAATTCTGTCCACAAAAGGCATGCAGCATTACTGAAAAGAACACCTTCCCTTGGGAAAGGAAGACATTATTAAAATTTAATCATCCAAAAATTAATTGCATTGTACTTCCTGTTGCTATGTGATTATTCCCTGGTACAACTCCTTGGGATGCCAATAGCCTGCGGTACTGTTCTGCATTTTGGTGTCAAAAATATCATTGTTGTGATTTCTATACCTTAAGAGTTCAGCTGTGAATGCCCATTTTGTTCTCTAGAACTTCCTGGTTTAATTGCTAATGTGAGCACCTTTCTCATTATCTCTGTTAAACTAGAAAGCCGTAGCAGCGATGTACATCTGCTGTGACCGTCCCTTTTTAGAACACAGACCTGAAACAACTGACAGACCAAAAATACACCAGCTTCAAAATATATCAACAGCATCCTGAGAGCTTTGATTTTCAGACCACATTATTTATAAAATGTGAACTATTTTCCAGCACAGGAAGATCACTAGGGTGACTTTTCACTGAACTACTGACATTGAAATGTTTGGTCTGTAGTTTTGCAGTTTACACCAGTTGAAGGACACACCCAAGATTCCTTTCAAATGAGTTGGGGGTTTTCCTCCTCAACCACCAAACCAGGCAACAAATTCCAGACCGCCACACCCCTTTGGATGAGAATGTTTGTTTCTCCTCATGTCCCCTTTAATCCTTCTACCAATCACCTTAACTCTGTGTCCCCTGGTAACTGACATCTCCACTAAGGGAAACATATCTTCCCTGTCCACTCTGTGCAAGCCCCTCATTGTTCTGTACACCTCAAATAAGTCACCCCGCTCCCTCCTCTGTTCTGAGGAAAATAATTCTAGCCTTTTCTGTCTTTCATAACTACAATTCTTAAGTTCTGGCAACTGTTTTGTTCACATCCTTTGCATTTTGTTGAGAGTAAAAAGGTCCTTTCTGTCATGTGGTGACCAGAACTGTGCACAAAACTCCAACTGTGGCCTAACCAGTGTCTAACATAGCTCCAGCATTTCATCCCTGCTTTTGTCTTTAATATTTTACCCAGTGATGAAAAGCATACCATATGCCTTCTTCACCACCTTGTCTACCTAGCCTGCTACTTTCATGGACTTGTGGAAATGCACTCCAATATCCATCGTTCCCTCTATCCCTCTCAATGTTCTCCCATTTATTGTGTACATCCTTGATTTATTTACTCTCACCAAATGCATAACCTTGCACGCTTCCAGATTGAATTCTACTCACCACTTTTCTGCCCACTCAGCCAAATTATTGCTATCATCCTGTCATCCTCTTTATTTATAACCAGTTGGTCAATTTTTGTGTCATTTGCAAATTCCCCCATCATGGACTCCCATGTTTAGGTTTTAGTTGTTGATATACAGATCATAAACAGCAAGGGACCCAATACTGATCCCTGTGGATCACTGATGGAAACTACTTCCCTTTCACAAAAACATTCAACCAGCCTTTGTTTCCTGTCACTGAGCCAATTTTGGATCCAATTCACCACATGCCCCTGTATTTTGATTTGATTTGATATATTGTCACATGTACCTAAGTACAGTGAAAAGCTTTGTTTGCAAGCAGTACAGGCAGATCATATAAGCAAGGATGTACAGATCATAGGGTACTTAAACAAAGTGAGGCATACAGGTTACACTACGTAGGATGTTTGCAAAACAAGATCAACATTAACAAGAAAGACATTATTTGAAGTCAGAGAGTCCATTCATCAGTCTAATAATAGCAGGGAAGAAGCTGTTCTTGAACCTGTTGGGGCATGTGTTCAAGCTTCTGTATCTTCTGCTTGATGGAAGAGGTTGTGGGAGAGCATTACGAAGGTGGAAGGGGTCTTCGATGATGTTGGCAGCATTTCTGCGGCAACAAGAAGTGTAAATGGAGTCGATGGATGGGAAGTTGGCTTCTGTGATGGTCTGGGCTCAGCACACAACCTTTTGTAGTTTCTTATGGTCTTGGGCAGAGCAGTTGCTGTACTGGGCTGTTATGCATCTGTATAGAACGCTTTCTATAGTGCATCTGCAGCAGTTGGTGAGGGACCTTATAGACATGCTGAATTTCCTGAGCTGCCCGAGGAAGAAGAGGTGTTACACCTGCACAGTTACTGCCTTTGCTGTTTGAATTCGTGTATTGCTGGACATCGGAGTGCATCTGGGAAAATTAACAAACAATGAAATTCACAACTGATCTTGGAGGAACTGTTGGGCGAAGTTCACAGCACAGAATCAGATAAATTAATTGTTGTTTTAAGTCTGTCCAACAGAAAGGCTGCAATAGTGAGTACAGTGGATTCTTTCTTGATTATATGTTTTTGGAGATAAGTCTCTTGATTAAACTTAAAATTATAGCCATAGCTATTAATTTAACCTGGGGCAGTGTTTGTAGAGGAATAAGACAGCGTTATTTTCTGGGTCTGTAGATTGTGAAGGAGGAAAAATGGCCTTTGCAGTGAGATGTACTTCTTGTCAGATGTGGGAGTTTAAAGAGAGTTTAAGGGTTACTGCGGATTATACCTGCCATTAATGCTGTTGGATGCGAATCTTATCAGATCGAGTGGATCGGTTAGAGAGACAAATAGAAGCGATGCGGAATTTGCAACAGTAACAGTATGTGATGGATGGCAGTTATAGGAAGGGGGAAAGTCTCAGATACAGTCACATAGATGGGTTGACTCCATGAAGGGTAAGAGAGGTAGGCACCTAGGGCAGGAGTCTTTTGTGGATATACCCATTTCAAACAGGTATGCTGCTTTGGAAAATGTAGGGAGTGATGGATTCTCAGGGGAACATAGCACGAACAGCCAAGTTTCTGATATTGAGACTGGCTCTAATGCAACGAGGGGATACGTCGGCTTCCAAGAGGTCAATTGTGTTAGGGGATTCTGTAGTCAGAGGTACAGAGAGACGTTTCTGTGGCCAGCAGAGAAAAAGCAGAATGGTGTGTTGGTTCCCTGGTGCCAGGATCAAGGATGTCTCAGAAAGGGTACAGAATGTTCTCATAGGGGAGAGGGGCCAGCAGGAGGTCATTGTCCACATTGGAACCAATGACATTGGAAGGGAAAAGGTTGAGACTCTGAAGGGAGATTACAGAGAGTTAGGCAGAAATTTAAAAAGGAGGTCCTCAAGGGTAGTAATATCTGGATTACTCCCAGTGCTACGAGCTAGTGAGGGCAGGAATAGGAGGATAGAGCAGATGAATGCATGGCTGAGGAGCTGGTGTATGGGAGAAGGATTCACATTTTTGGATCATTGGAATCTCTTTTGGGGTAGACGTGACCTGTAAAAGAAGGACAGATTGCACCTAAATTGGAAGGGGACTAATATACTGGCAGGGAAATTTGCTAGAACTGCTTGGGAGGATTTAAACTAGTAAGGTGGGGGTGTGGGAGCCAGGGAGATAGTGAGAAAAGAGATCGATCTGAGATGGGTACAGCTGAGCACAGAAGTGAGTCAAACAGTCATGGCAGGCAGGGACAAGGTAGGACTAATAAATTAAACTGCATTTATTTCAATGCAAGGGGCCTAACAGGGAAGGCAGATGCACTCAGGGCATGGTTAGGAGCATGGGACTGGGATGTCATAGCAATTATGGAAACATGGCTCAGGGATGGGCAGGACTGGCAGTTTAATGTTCCAGGATACAAATACCACAGGAAGGATAGAAAGGGAGGCAAGAGAGGAGGGGGAGTGACATTTTTGATAAGGGATAGCATTACAGCTATGCTAAGGGAGGATATTCCTGGAAATACATCGATGAAAGTTATTTGGGTGGAACTGAGAAATAAGCAAGGGATGATCACCTTATTGGGATTGTATTATAGACCCCCCAATAGTCAGAGGGAAATTGAGAAACAAACTTGTAAGGAGATCTCAGCTATCTGTAAGAATAATAGGGTGGTTATGGTAGGAGGAGAAAGTGAGGGCTGCAGATGCTGAAGATCAGAGCTGAAAATGTGTTGCTGGAAAAGCGCAGCAGGTCAGGCAGCATCCAAAGAACAGGAGAATCGATGTTTCGGGCATAAGCCCTCCTTCAGGAATGAGGAAAGTGTGCCCAGCAAGCTAAGATAAAAGGTAGGGAGGAGGCACTTGGGGGAGGGGTGTTGAAAATGCGATAGGTGGAAGGAGGTCAAGGTGAGGGTGATAGGCCAGAGTGGGGTGGTGGCGGAGAGGTCAGGAAGAAGATTGCAGGTTAGGAAGGCGGTGCTGAGTTCAAGGGTTGGGACTGAGACAAGGTGGGGGGAGGGGAAATGAGCAAACTGGAGAAATCTGAGTTCATCCCTTGTGGTTGGAGGTTTCCCAGGCAGAAGATGAGGCACTCTTCCTCCAACCATCGTGTTGCTATGGTCTGGCGATGGAGGAGTCCAAGGACCTGCATGTCCTTGGTGGAGTGGGAGGGGGAGTTGAAGTGTTGAGCCACGGGGTGGTTGGGTTGGTTGGTCCGGGTGTCCCAGAGGTGTTCTCTGAACTGTTCCGCAAGTAGGCGGCCTGTCTCCCCAATATAGAGGAGGCCACATCGGGTGCAGCGGATGCAGTAAATAATGTGTGTGGAGGTGCAGGTGAATTTGTGGCGGATATGGAAGGATCCCTTGGGGCCTTGGAGGGAAGTAAGGGGGAGGTGTGGGCGCAGGTTTTGCATTTCTTGCGGTTGCAGGGGAAGGTACCGGGAATGGAGGTTGGGTTGGTGGGGGGTGTGGACCTGACGAGGGAGTCACGGAGGGAGTGGTCTTTTCGGAACGCTGATAGGGGAGGGGAGGGAAATATATCCCTGGTGGTGGGGTTCGTTTGGAGGTGGCGGAAATGACGACGGATGATCCGCTGTACATGGAGGTTGGTGGGGTGGTAGGTGAGGACCAGTGGGGTTCTGTCCTGGTGGTGGTTAGAGGGGCGGGGCTAAAGGGCGGAGGAGCGGGAAGTGGAAGAGATGCGGTGGAGGGCATCGTCGACCACGTCTGAGGGGAAATTGCGGTCCTTGAAGAAGGAGGCCATCTGGGTTGTACGGATTTGGAACTGGTCCTCCTGGGAGCAGATGCGGCGGAGACGAAGGAATTGGGAATATGGGATGGCGTTTTTACAGGGGGCAGGGTGGGAGGAGATGTAGTCTAGGTAGCTGTGGGAGTCGGTTGGTTTATAGTAAATGTCCGTGTTGATTCGGTCGCCCGAGATAGAAATGGAAAGTTCTAGGAAGGGGAGGGAGGAGTCTGAGACGGTCCAGGTCAATTTGAGGTCGGGGTGGAAGGTGTGGGTAAAGTGGATGAACTATTCAACTTCATCGTGGGAGCACGAGGCAGCGCCGATACAGTCATCGATGTAGCGGAGGAAAAGGTGGGGGTGCTAGTGTAGCTGCGGAAGATGGACTGTTCCACATATCCTACGAAGAGGCAGGCATAGCTGGGGCCCATGCGGGTGCCCATGGCTACTCCTTTGGTTTGGAGGAAGTGGGAGGATTGGAAACAAAAGTTGTTCAGGGTGAGGACCAGTTCAGTCAGTCGAAGGAGGGTATCAGTAGAAGGGTACTGGTTGGTATGGCAGGAAAGGAAGAAGCGGAGGACTTTGAGTCCTTCATGATGGGGGATGGAGGTGTACAGGGACTGGATGTCCATGGTGAAGATAAGGCGTTGGGGACCGGGGAAGCGAAAATCATGGAGGAGGTGGAAGCGTGGGTGGTGTCCCGAACATAGGTGGGGAGTTCTTGGAGTAAGGGGGACAGGACCGTGTCGAGGTATGTCATTGGACAAGCATATGGACATACATGGAATGTCATTGGACAAGCATATGGATGTACATGGAAAGTCATGGTAGGGGATTTTAACTTTCCAAACATCGACTGGGACTGCCTTAGTGTTAACGGTTTAGATGGAGAGGAATTTCTTAAGTGTGTACAAGACAATTTTCTGATTCACTATGTGGATGTACCTACTAGAGAAGGTGCAAAACTTGACCTACTCTTGGGAAATAAGGCAGGGCAGGTGACTGAGGTGTCAGTGGGGGAGCACTTTGGGGCCAGCGACCATAATTCTATTCGTTTTAAAATAGTGATGGAAAAGGATAGACCAGATCTAAAAGTTGAAGTTCTAAATTGGAGAAAGGCCAATTTTGACGGTATTGGGCAAGAACTTTCAAAAGCGGCACGGTGGCACAGTGGTTAGCACTGCTGCCTCACAGTGCCAGAGACCCGGGTTCAATTCCCGACTCAGGTGACTGACTGTGTGGAGTTTGCACGTTTTCCCCGTGTCTGCGTGGATTTCCTCCGGGCGCTCCGGTTTCCTCCCACAGTCACAAAGATGTGCAGGTCAGGTGAATTGGCCATGCTAAATTGCTCGTAGTGTTAGGTAAAGGGTAAATGTAGGGGAATGGGTGGGTTGCGATTCGGCGAGTCGGTATGGACTTGTTGGGCCGAAGGGCCTGTTTCCACACTGTAAGTAATCTAATCTAATCTAATCTGATTGGAGGCAGATGTTTGCAGGTAAAGGGACGGCTGGAAAATGGGAAGCCTTCAGAAATGAGACAGCAAGAATCCAGAGAAAGTATATTCCTGTCAGGGTGAAAGGGAAGGCTGGTAGTTATAGGGAATGCTGGATGACTAAAGAAATTGAGGGTTTGGTTAAGAAAAAGAAGGAAGCACATGTCAGGTATCGACAGGATAGATCGAGTGAATCCTTAGAAGAGTATAAAGAAAGTAGGAGTATACTTAAGAGGGAAATCAGGAGGGCAAAGCGGGGACATGAGATAGCTTTGGCAAATAGAATTAAGGGGAATCCAAAGGGTTTTTACAAATATATTAAGGACAAAAGGGTAACTAGGGAGAGAATAGTGCCCCTCAAAGATCAGCAAGGCAGCCTTTGTGTGGAGCCACAGAAAATGGGGGAGATACTAAATGAATGTTTCGCATCAATATTTACTGTGGAAAAGGATATGGAAGATATAGACTGTAGGGAAATAGATGGTGACATCTTGCAAAATGTCCAGATTACAGAGGAGAAAGTGGTGGATGTCTTGAAACGGTTAAAGGTAGATAAATCCCCAGGACCTGACCAGGTGTGCCCGAGAACTCTGTGGGAAGCTAGAGAAGTGATTGCTGGGCCTCTTGCTGAGATATTTATATCATCGATAGTCACAGGTGAGGTGCTGGAAGACTGGAGGTTGGCAAAGATGGTGCCACTCTATAAGAAGGGTGGTAAAGACAAGCCAGGGAACTATAGACCGGTGAGCCTGACCTCGGTGGTGGGCAAGTTGTTGGAGGGAATCCTGAGGGACAGGATGTACATGTATTTGGAAAGGCAAGGACTGATTCGGGATAGTCAACATGGCTTTGTGCATGGGAAATCATGTCTCGCAAACTTGATAGAGTTTTTTGAAGAAGTAACAAAGAAGATTGATGAGGGCAGAGCAGTAGATGTGATCTATATGGACTTCAGTAAGGCGTTCGACAAGTTTCCACATGGAAGACTGATTAGCAAGGTTAGATCTCATGGAATACAGGGAGAACTAGCCATTTGGATACAGAACTGGCTCAAAGGTAGAAGACAGAGGGTGGTGGTGGAGGGTTGCTTTTCAGACTGGAGGCCTGTGACCAGTGGATTGCCACAAGGATCAGTGCTGGGTCCTCTACTTTTTGTTATTTACATAAATGATTTGGATGCGAGTATAAGAGATACAGTCAGTAAGTTTGCAGATGACACCAAAATTGGAGGTGTGGTGGACAGCGAAGAGGATTACATCAGATTACAACAGAATCTGGACCAGATGGGCCAATGTACTGAGAAGTGGCAGATGGAGTTTAATTCAGATAAATGCAAGGGGCTGCATTTTGGGAAAGCAAATCTTAGCAGGACATATACACTTAATGGTAAGGTCCTAGGGAGTGTTGCTGAACAAAGAGACCTTGGAATGCAGGTTCATAGCTCCTTGAAAGTGGAGTCGTAGGTAGATAGGATAGTGAAGAAGGCATTTGGTATGCTTTCTTTTATTGGTCAGAGTATTGAGTACAGGAGTTGGGAAGTCATGTTGTGGCTGTACAGGACATTGGTTAGGCCGCTGTTGGAATATTCCGTGCAATTCTTGTCTCCTTTCTATTGGAAAGATGTTGTGAAACTTGAAAGAGTTCAGAAATGATTTACAAGGATGTTGCCAGGGTTGGAGGATCTGAAATACAGGGAGAGGCTGAACAGGGGGCCGGGGCTGTTTTCCCTGGAGCGTCGGAGGCTGAGGGGTGACCTTATAGAAGTTTACAAAATTATGAGGGGCATGGATAGGATAAATGGACAAAGTCTTTTCTGTAGGGTCAGGGAGTCCAGAACTAGAGGGCATAGGTTTAGGGTGAGAGGGGAAAGATATAAAAGAGAACTAAGGGGCAACGTTTTCACGCAGAGGGTGGTACGTGTATGGAATGAGCTGCCAGAGGATGTGGTGGAGGCTGGTACAATTGCAACATTTAAGAGGCATTTGGATGGGTATATGAATAGGAAGGGTTTGGAGAGATATGGGCCGCGTGCTGGCAGGTGGGACTAGTTTTGGTAGGAATATCTGGTCGGCATGGACGGGTTGGACTGAAGGGTCTGTTTCCATGCTGTACATCTCTATGACTCTATGTTGCGCTGTCTTAACCATTGCATCCATGTGGAAAGTCCCAGGTAGGTTGACAGTTATTGTCACTTCTAGGAACTTGACGCTCTCAACTTCTGCTCCGTTGGTGTAGATGGGAACATGTCCTCCTCCTTTCTTTCTGAAGTCAATGATCTGATCTTTTGTTTTATTGATATTGAGAGAGAGGTTGTTCTCATTGCAATATGATACCAAGCCCTCAATCTCCTTCCTGTATTCTAAATCATCCTACTAAGGTGATGTCATCAGCAAACTTGTAGATGGTGTTCATTCAGAATTTGGGTACACAATTGCCGGTGTACAGGGAGTACAGTAGAGGGTGTGGTGCTGGAAAAACAGAGCCAGTCAGGCAGCATCCAAGGAGCAGGAGAATTGACACTTCGGTCATAAGCCCTTTATCAGGAATGAGGCTTGTGGGTTGGGGCTGAGAGAAAAATGGAAGGGGCTGGGTTGGGGGGAGGCAGCTTGGAAAGTGATAGGTGGATGAAGGTGAGGGAGAAGGTGATAGGTCAGAGGGGGCAGTGATGGAGGGGTCCGGAGGGCGGTGCCGAGTTGGAAGCTAATGTGGGGGAGGGGAAATGAGGAAGCTGTTGAAATCCACATTTATCTCGTGTGGTTGCGGAATCCCAAGGCAGAACACAAGGCGTTCCTCCTCCAGGTGTTGGGTAGTAACGGTTTGGCAGTGGAGGAGGTCCAGGACCTGCATGTCCTTGACAGGGTGAGAGGGGGAGTTGGGGCGGTGGGGTTGGTGGGTGCGGATATCCCAGAGGTGTTCTCTGAAACGATCCGCAAGAAAGCGTCCTGTCTCCCCGATGTAGAGGAGACCACACCAGGTGCGACTGATGCAGTAGATGACATTGTGAGAGATACAGGTAAATTTCTGTTGGATGTGGAAGGATCCCTTGGGGCTTGGACAGAGGTGAGGGGAGTGGTGTGAGCACAGGTTTTGCACTTCCTGCAGTGGTAGGGAAAGGTGCCAGGTGTGGGTTGTGATCTGGTGGGGGGGGGGGGGCGTGGCCTGACGAGGGAGTCGTGGAGGGAATGGTCTTTTCAGAATGCTGATAGGGATGGGGAGGGAAAGATATCTGTGATGGTGGGGTCCATTTGGAGGTAGCGGAGGTGGCGGATGTGACAGAGGATGACGCGTTGTATGTGGAGGTCAGTGGGATGGAAGGTGAGGACCAGGGAGGTTCTGTGCTTGTTGCATTGGGAGAGATGGAGTTCAAGGGCAGCAGTGCGTGAAGTGGAGGAGGTGAGCTGGAGGGCATCATCAACCACATGGGAAGGGAAGTTGCGATCGTGGAAGAAGGAGGCCATCTGGGACTTTCTGAGGTAGAATTGGTCATCCTGGGAACAGATGCGGTGGAGGTGGAGGAATTGGGAATAAGGGATGGCGTTGTTACAAGCGATAGGGTGGAAGGAGGTGTAGTCTAGATAACTCTCCCTCATGCACACACACACACACACACACACACACTTATGTATAAATCTATGGGATGAATTTGCATTTGCAGACACATTCTACTTTGCTCAAAAAGCACACAATCTGCAGGCAGTCAATCCATATAACATTTTATAAATTCTTGCTTTGGAAATAGAACCAGTCTGACTCAAGCTTGGGATACAGACAGACTCTAACCCTCCACCTTTAATGCATTGTCTGAGTTGAGATGTCACCATTTTTTAATGTATTACAAGCCCACCGACTCCCACAGCTACCTATTTTTATCACAATGCTTCTGGTCTCAGTCTAAAACTAACTCTTTACTCAAAGGTAAGCTATTCACCCTACTCTTCCGTACTCAGGAACACAGGTCTAGACAGTCATCTTCAATGAAAGACTTCACATGACTGCTCAAAATTCGAAGTAAAACAAGAAAAAACTACTTTCTAAGCACTGGATGTTTCCTCCTAAGGTGAATGAAACCTCTTCTGAACTTCTAACCTCGAGTTTCATAGTCATAGAATCCTACAGCGCAGAGACAGGCCCTTTGTCCCAAACTGGCCCATGCCAACCAAAATGTCTGTCCACACTAACTCCATTTCCCTGCACTTGGCCCATATCCTTCTAATCCTTTCCTATCCATGTATTTGTCCAAATGCCTTTTAAATGTTGTTAATGTACCTGCTTCAGCCACTTCCACTGGCAGCTCATTCTATATGAGTATCATTCTCTATGTAAAAAGTTGACCCTTAGGTTCCCTTTTATTCTTTCACCTCTAACCTTAAGTTGATGCCCTCTAGTCTTCGATTCCCCAACCCTGGGAAAAAGACAGAGTGTATTCACCCTATCCATGCCTCAAACAAAATTCATTCTAAAGACTCAAAAAATTTTTTTAAAATAAATCACTATGACTGTAGAAATATAAATATAATATATAAACTATTTAGCTGCTCTCTTGTTTCCTCCATAATGGCAAATCAGCAGATGTCCTTGAGTTCTTTCTTAATTTTTTGCTGGTGTTCCAAGTTGCTTTTTACTGGGTAGGTTGAGAGAGAGAGTGAGCCTTCCAGTTCTTGTTGACCAGCTAACATATAGAGTGTAACTTTCAGAAAGATTTAGAATTCGGGTTTCACTGTCTTTTATAAACATTTAAATTTTGGCTCAGACTGATTCTTGTTTACTGATAGGTTCATGAATTTCTCTTAACATAGGTGATCACAGCAATATTTTCAGGTCAATAAATCTATTTTTAGTCCATGAAAGTCAAAGTTGAACATTGTTAGTCCATTTTCACTATACATAATAACATATTGCATTGAATTGAATTGAATTTATTGTCACGTGTACTGAGGCACAGTGAAAAGCTTTGTCTTGAGAGCAATACAGGCAGATCACAGAGTTAAATAGCATAGATAAGTAAATAATAGGTAAACAGCAGCAAAAACAAAAACACAGGTACAGGCGAATGTTAAGAGTTTGTGAGTCCATTCAGTATTCTAACAACAGTAGGGTTGAGTACTATTTACAGTTTTCATATTCATATACCTAAGGAAGGAAATATTTGTCATAAAGGAGATGCAATGATGGTTCATAAGATTGATACATGGGAAAAGAGGTTGATTCTAATGAAGAGAAATTTAGTGAACCACAGACCTACTCTCTGGAGATTGGAAGAGTGACAGCTGATCTCATTGAAACATACAATATTCTGAAGGAGCTTGATAGGGCACCAAATGGCCGCATGCACTGGCTGGAGAGTCAGGGTAAGAGGACACTTTGCACTCAAATGAAAATAAATACTTTCATTCAGATGATTGTGAATCTTGAGAAATCTTTACTCCAGACGGCTGTGGATACTTATCGTCATCAAATTGAGGTTGTTGGATTTTGGACTGGAAGGGAATTGTGAGAGATGGGCTTTGGGCAGGATGGCTGAAATACCTTTGCTAACTGACAAAGCAGGCTTGAGGCCTTTATGGCCTTGTCTTGTTCCTATAACTGTTCCTACAACCACAGTAATCAGGGTTGATCTTTACATCTGGTTTGCATTAATTTAGTGCAGCAGAAAGTAATGTGTGCAGAATTCAGTCCATTTGTAACATGATTTCTTAGAAACAAAATGGTGCCTGCAGCTGTATACAAAAGAAAGCGATTGAGAAAAGACAAAGTCTAATATGCATATAGTCAGGGCCTGCCCCTTGTTTACTCAGATAGAAATGACTATACATAGAAGGTGCTAATCTCTGATCAGAACTCTGCTTCGAATTGGTCAACATAACGTAATGGTTAAACTGAGATCAGTCACCTACATCTTTTAGTCAATTTGGCATAACATTATTCAAGCTAGCAACATAAATATGAGTGAAGGAAGCTATCATTGATTATTCATCAGAGAAAGAAAGTATTGTTCATTCTTCAGAGGATTAAAACAGTTTGTTGTTTTTCTCCCTCCTCTACCACACCCAGATGTCCATTCTATATATAATCACTGTGTCAGGAAGTGCTTCTAACATCAGCCCCAAATTTCCTTTCATTAATTTGAACTGTGATCTCTTGTTCTACAGTCTGGGCTTGATTTAAAACAGTGTTCCAGATTTATCTTTTCCAAGACGTTTGGTAACAGTCCGTGCAGATCAACAGCAAATTGATCACGCACAAGTACAAAGCATCTCTTCATTCTCTCAATTTGACTTTAAGCCAATAAAACACTGCAAGACTGTCAATAGAGTAGGCACACAAGGATTATGTGCTAGTATTTCATACATTCCACACGTGAGCCCAGATTCTGTTCAGTGACACAAGTGACCATACTTGTGTCTTCACTACTGTCCAAGCTCTTACAGTGAACACCCAACCTTCTTTATTGGACTAATTCAATTTAATTAGCTTAATATATGAGTGACCTCTTTATTTCTGAGAATTCATCCAAGTAAAGGGCTGCAGCAGCTCAAAGGGTCACCTCAGTCAGAAGAGACTCAAACTGAAACAGTCACCTTCCATCCATATTCCATTCAGATGGTGTCAGGGTAATGCAGATCCACATGACACACCAGCATATGATTACTGTGGTCAGAAGCATACAGTTTCAGGGTTGTTTTCTGTTTACTTTGGCATTTTTTAAAAATTATCTTGAGCGCAAAATGAAAATCCTCAAAAAAGATATCTCTGCAACACTCAAATTCTGAACTCGCAAACAGCAGTATGTTTTCTGGGTTACTTCAATGTTTACTAAGGTCCTTGCTAAGTCAAAAAATTGGAGTCAGGGATTTTGATGTAAAAATACCAGAATGTATTAAGTGCCAAAGCAATACTTAACAACGTGGAATAGTTAGTGTAACACAGGCCTTTACTCTACAGAAAAGCTTGGACACAAACCAACACTAGTTCTGGTCCAGTCAGACTTGTTTCTTTCTTTCTCTTTCTGTCTTTTTCTTTCCAAAAATAAATGTTATACTTTAAAACTTGTAGACGCACAATGCAAAAAGAATTTTGACTTGAAAATTATAGGGAGAGCAATGAGATTCAATTTGTCCCCATGTAGCATGTTCCATTCTTTGGTGCCTCAATACAATTGCAATAGTTTCCATTACGTATTACAGTATATGTTCTATGTCAGGTATACAGCTGAGCACAATTAATTTCACATTGAAAATAACAGAAAATGCAATAGAAGTTAATGTTTTCTCAAGATGCCATGTTTCACTCTGATGTGCCTCAGTACAATTTAATCAGTTATGCTCAATACAAACATATTCTTGATGTTCACATTGTACATTTCTTGTCAGGCTTACAGCCTGAGTGATTCCAATGTTTCTTCTGTGAAATTTGAAATCTATGCATCTGCGTACTGCACCGTTTTGGAGAGCCCTTTCTATCCATCTCTAGTTCTTTCATCCAGGATTTTTCCTATTATATTTGGTAAAAGCAATTGGCTCACATCATTCAGAGCACAATTAATATATTTGGTACTCCATTAACAATTATATCAATTGGCCAGTGATGCACGAAACTACATCCTGGACTACAAGTGGCAATGTCTAAGACATAGATGAACTGGAATCTAAATTGTTCTTTGGCACAAGTTCCAATCAAAAGAAGGCACTCAAAGTAACTACTTAAAGTCTTCCTGCCTCTTACTGTTAAACCATAGAGTTAGCAAACAGATTCAATCTATTTTAATTTCCATTCAGTCATGGAGTCATAGAGATGTACAGCACAGAGACAGACCCTTTGGTCCAACTCGTCTATTCTCACCTAATTTAGTCCCATTTGCCAGCACTTGGTCCATATCCCCCTAAACCCTTCCTGTTCATATACCCATCCAAATGCCTTTTAAATGCTGTAATTGTATCAGCCTCTACCACTTCCTCTGGCAGCTGATTCCATACACACACCAATCTCTGCTTGAAAATGTTACCCCTCCGGTCCCTTTTATATCTTTCCCCTCTCGCCCTGAACCTATGCCCTCTAGTTCTGGACTCCCCTGCCCCAGAAAAAAGACCTTGTCTGTTTATCTTATCGATGCCCCTCAGGTCTTACTGAACTGTTGTAACACCCCACGTTTTGTTCCTATAATTGTCTGGACTCTTACACTGTGCTATCCCTAATATCTAATGTAATTATCACAGTTATTCACATAGCAGCAAGCCTACCTAAAAGCCCATGTATTTATAAAGTACTATTATCTGAAATTCATAATACAAGGAAACATATATAAAAACCCATATTTCTTACAGTTGGTAACTCAAAAAGATTGGATGATTATATGTTACTACTCCACACTCTAAAATACCTTATTAATAAAGTCACCATAGTTCTATTCAACAGTAGAGCTGCTCCTGCATTACAGAGAGACAACTGGTGGTGGTTTTACCTGAGGATCACCATATCTCAGGGGATAGGCTGCGAAGGAGAGTGTGTGCAGGAATTGAACTCATGTTGTTGGCATCGCTCTACATAATAAACTAGTTAGGGTCATAGAGCTATACAGCATAGAGACAGACCTTCAGTACAACTCGTCCATGCTGACTAGATATCCTAACCTAATTATATCCTAACCTCTTCAGTAAGAACAGAGAAGATGGTTAAGGGGGGTTGTGGCATTGTTGATCATGGGTAGTAATACAGCAGCTGAGATAATATTTGAGAACCCATCCACTGAGGTAGCTTGGGCTGAGCTTAGAAACAGGAAAGGAGAAGCCTCCGAATTGTTCCAGGGATGTAGAGGAAAGGATAGTAAAGATGATTCTCACTAGGAGCAAGAGTAACAGGGTAGTTGTTGTTGGAACTTCCCCAATATTGACTGGAAATACTTTAGTTCAAGTAGCTTAGATGGGTAAGTTTTTGTTCAATGTGTGCAGGAGGGTTTTCTGACATACTATGTAGACAGGTCAACAAGGAGCAATGCCATATTGGATTTGGTACTGGGGAATGAACCCGGCCAGGTGTTAGATTTGGAGGTAGGTGAGCATTCTGGTGATAGTGACCACCATTCAGTTATGTTTACGATAACAATAGGCAGGGATAGGTATACACACCACAGGGCAAGAGTTATAAGTGGGGAAAAGGCATTAGGATGCGTCAGATGGGGAAGGAAACTGCAGGGGATAGACACACTCGGAATGTGGAGCTTATGCAAGGAACAGCTATTGTGAGTCCTTGATAAGCATATACCTGTCAGGCATGGAGATAGTTGTCAAGAGAGGGAGCTATGGTTTACTAAAGAAGTTGAAGTTCTTGTCAAGAGAAAGAAGAAGGCTGGTATGAGGATGAGGTGTGAAGGCTCAGTTAGGGGGCTTGAGAGTTATAAGTTAGCCAGAAAAGATCTAAAGAGAGCCAAGAGGGTACAAAAGAAGTTGTTGACAGATAGGATCAAGGAAAACCCTAAGGCCTTTTATAGGTATTTCAGGAATAAAAGAATGACTACAGTAAGATTAGGGCCAATCAAAGACAGTAGTGGGAAGTTGTGTGTGGAATCTGAGGACATAGAAAAAGCACTTAATGAATACTTTTCGTCAGTATTCACATTGGAAAAGGGCAATATTATGTGAGAATATGTAGATACAGGCTATTAGATTAGATGAGATTGCGGAGAAAGTGAGGTCTGCAGATGCTGGAGATCAAAGTTGAAACTTTATTGCTGGAACAGCACAGCAGGTCAGGTAGCATCCAGGGAACAGGAGATTCGACGTTTCGGGCACGTTTCGGGCATTCCTGAAGAAGGGCCTGTGCCTGAATCGTCGAATCTCCTGTTCCGTAGATGAGATTGCGGTTGACAAAGAGGAGGTTTTAGCAATTTTGGAACATCTGAAAATAGATAAGACCCCTGGGCTGGATGGGATTTATCCTCTGATTCTCTGGAAAGACAGGGAGGAGATTGCAGAGCCTTTGGCTTTGATCTTTATGTCATCATTGTTGACAGGAATAGTGCCAGAAGATTGGGGGATAGCAAATGTTCATTCCTTGTTTAAGAAGGGGAGTTGGGACGACCCTTGTAATTATAGGCCAGTGAGCCTTACTTTGGTTGTGGGTAAGGTATTGGAAAAGGTTATAAAGAGATAGGATTTATAATTATCTGGAAAGGAATAACTTGATTAAGGATAGTCAACATGGTTTTGTGAAAGGTGGGTCGTGCCTCACTAACCTTACTGAGTTCCTCGAGAAGGTGACAAAACAGGTGGATGAAGGTAAAGCAGTTGGTGTGGTGTATATGGACTTCAGTAAGGCATTTGATAAGGTTTCACGTGGTAGACTATTGCACAAAATATGGAGTTTCGGGATTGAAGGTGATTTAGCGATTTGGATCAGAAATTGGTAAGCTGAAAGAAGACAGAGGGTGGTGGTTGATGGGAAATGTTCATCCTGGAGCTCAGTTACCAGTGGTGTTCTGCAAGGATCTGTTTTGGGGCCACTGCTGTTTGTCATTTTTACAAATGGATGTGGGCGTAGAAGTAAATATGTGGATGACACTAAGGTAGGCACAGTTGTGGATAGTGCCAAAGGATGTTGTGGGTTACAGAGGGACATAGATAAGATGCAGAACTGGGCTGAGAAGTGGCAAATGGAGTTTAATGTGGAAAAGTGTGAGGTAGTTCACTTCAGAAGAAATAACAGGAATGTAGAGTACTGGGCTAACGGTAAAATTCTTGACAGTGTAGATGAACAGAGAGATCCCGGTGTCCAGGTGCATAAATCCCTGGAAGTTGCCACCCAGATTGATAGGGTTGTTAAGGAAGCATATGGTGTGTTGGTGTTTACTGGTAGGGGGATTGAGTTTCAGAGCCAGAGGTCATGCTTCAGCTGTACAAGACACTGGTAAGGCTGCACCTGGAGTATTGTGTGCAGTTCTGGTCACCACATTATAGGAAGGATGTGGAAGCTTTGGCTGGGTATGGAAGAAAGGTCTTATGAGGAAAGGCTGAGGGAACTGAGGTTGTTTTCATTGGAGAGAAAAATGTTGAGAGGTGACTTAATTGAGACGTGTAAGATAATCAGAGGGTTAGATAGGGTGGACAGTGAAAGCCTTTTATCTCAGATGGTGAAGGCTAACACAAGTGGACATAGCTTTAAATTGAGGACCGATAGATCTAGGACAGATATCGGGGTAATTTCTTTACTCAGAGAGTAGTAGGGGCATGGAACGGCCTGCTTGCAACAGTAGTAGGCTCGCTGATGTTAAGGGCATTTAAATTGGCATTGGACATACATATGGATAATCATGGAACGGTGTAGGTTGGATGGGCATCAGATTATTTTCACAGGTCGGCTCAACATCAAGGGCTGACGGGCCTGTACTGTGCTGTAAAACTCTATGTTCTATGTTCTACTCTAGTCCCATTGCCAGCATTTGGCCCCATGTCTATATACCCTTCCTATTTATTTACCCATCCAGATGCCTCTTAAATGTTGTAATTGTACCAGCCTCCACCACTTCCTGTAGCAACTCATTCCATACACGCACCAGTCTCTGCATGAAAACATTGCTCCTTAGGTTCCTTTTAAACCTTTCCCCTCTCGCCTTAAATCTATGCCCTCTAATTTTGGAATCCTCTACCTTGGAGAAAAGACCTTGTCTATTCACCCTACCATGCCCCTCATGATTTTATAAACCTCTAAAAGGTTACCTCTCAGCCTCCGAAGGTCCAGAGAGAATTGCTCCAGCTTAATCAGCGTCTCCCTATAGCCCAAACCCTCCAGCCCTGGCAACGTCCTTGTAAGTGTTTTCTGAACCCTTCCTGTGGTGGGGAGACCAGAATTGCATGCAATATTCCAGTTGGAGGGTGGGGTCTGTGTGTATGTATGTGTCACCTCATGTCATGAATTCAACTACATCTCAGATTGCCTTCCCTGGAGTTCAGCTCGACTACTAACTCCTGGTTATTCTAGTAGTACCAGGCATCATCAATAATTTGGGATGATGCCAGGTTTTTTCGCTGAGCTCATCCATCAAATGCTTCTAAGGTCTTCTCATTTACTGACCTGCTCCAGCTCTGCATGCTTCTCAGCTCCAGATTGGACGAGGTAATATAGTCAATCACTGTCAGTATCCTAACCCACTGGATCACATAACCAGCCTGAACTATCACCCCCCTTACCCCTCCTCACCCCATCCTGCATCTTCCATCCACCCAGCTGCAGCTTCTCCTGCAGTTACGCCAGCTCCTGCCCCAACCCAAATTTAGTATCCATCAACTACGTGTTAGTTGCCATTCTATAATATGAGCTAAGTTCTGTACAGACATAATAGAGCAAACATAAGTGCATCAACTAAACAGCATGTGTGAAAACAACATTCAGATGTGCAACAAGAACAGACAGTGAGAAGAATAAATTCCAGAGTGATAGAAAAAATGTGAGGAAAGGAATTTGAATGTAAACACTAAGGTCTCGACTCCAGCATGTAAAGAAATGCCTGAGAATCATTCTGAGAAGAGAGAAAGGAAGTGTACAGAAACAGAAGGTAACATTGAGAATTACAAAATTTGAAAGCAGCAGAGAAACATTTCAAAAAGAAAATATTTGTTCATATTATCACATTCAAACACTTTGAATAACATGGTACATGTGTCATGAAGTACGTTTGAATTGCAGTGTTGGTTTTACACATGCAGGTAAATGTGAAAATTAATCTGTAATAAGAGGATCCCTCAAATAGCAGTGAGTTCATTTGTTTTTAGTTGTACTGGATAAGTGACAAATAATTATTAGCAATCTAGAAGAATTCATTCTTTTAATTTTCTGCAAATGGTGAAATGAGATCTTTCTGAATGCCATGAGCAAGTAGATAAATTTTCAGTTCAACTTCTTGTTTTGAGAATAGCATCTTTGACAATTCAGTGCTGTCTCAGTCATATCCATGAGTGTCAGCCAATATTAAGCTCAATAAAATGCTTCTTTCCTTATGGGAGATCTGCTAATATATTATGAAAAGTGAGGGCCATGCTATACACTTATTGAGCTCTGTAAGTGTAGACAGTTCAGATATAAGCAAATATCCTTTTTTGAAATGCAGTTCTTTATTACATTGGACAGTTAAGTCCCTGTGTTCTTTATAGAATATTGCGGTCTGAGATTTTAACTGAGTGAAAAACAGATTACTATTTCTGATTATACAATCAATTGCTTTATTATTCTCAGTACAAAGTGTAGTGGCACTAGTCCTGCTCAAGGGCAATCAGTCTTCTTTGTAAAATGTTTCTCTGGTCAATTTTAAGCTCCTCTTCCCCATCACAGTATCACTTCCAACAATTGCTTCACCCTCAGGTCTTGTACTGAATGGGAGGAGCTCTTTCTATCAAAGTGAGGAGATTGAGGAGTTCTCCAAATCAAAACTATCTGTTCAACTGCCGCTTCCTGAGCTCTTAGGATTTGAAAGCTATTCTTGGTAGATGCAGCTGGTGTTTAGGGAGTTCCGTTGTGCTCGCTGGATGTGCCTGATTTAGGTTACAAAGTACCTTCATCTTATAACATGGCTTTGCAAGTGTTTGCTCAAGGAGGTATTCAGGGAATGCAACATAAGGACATACAGAATCCTCAAATGATACTGGACACTGTGCAACATACCATACCTTTGTCTCTACCAAAAAACGTAGATGGAAGATTTGGCATCCATCATGGTTGAGTTAGATCTTCTACTTGATCATCACTGTATTGTTGAGAGCTTTCCTGCAGGTGGGTGCTGTCTTTCACCATCTGTGCCAACCTTTGGGCTCTCTAGACAGCAAGATTACCTTTCAAAGCACAGCCTCATTCAAGCCTCTCCCTCTCAGTAATAAATGATATTCAAACCAGCTATTCAAACAGTACCAGCTATCACACCATCTCACGATGCAGCATAAGGAGATACAGACCCCTAATGACACTGTATATCCTGTAATATGCTATATCTTTTACTTTCAGTTCTGAGGAAGGGTCACTCAATCCAAAACATTAACTCTTATTTCTCTCCACAGGTGCTGCCAGACCTGCTGAGTTTTTCCAGCAATCTCTATTTTTTCACATGTATTCCCAGTCTCTCTAGCAATTTACCATTTAATCTGCTCTTTCAGAACATGTATTTCAAATCTAGATCTTTGACTTGATCATCAATGTATTACTGAGTTGCTTAGCTGCAGATTTCTTTTACCATCTACTCTAACATTTTGGGCTCTCAAGACAGCAATATGGTGGATTATGCAGCAGCATAGATAATATGATTTGTGCAGGGTTGTGGTGCTGGACCTGATTGCAATTGATGGAGTTGGACCGAGACACAGTCTGAAGATCATCTTCAAGCAAATCTCACAAATCTATGCTTACCCCTTAGTGAACAGCAATCTACAAAGGCAGCTTTCATGGGACATTCTGAACAGGCGAATCCAGGTTTATAGACCTTTTAGAAATCCATTCGAAGAAAGCGGTTGATTATGTAAAAGCTGGCATTTTTTCCCAACTCATTGGAATAGGAATATGGATAAAGAAGACGCATATCCTTTATTCTTGAATTATTGCTGTTACAATAGGATAGGTCACTTCACAGGCAATTAAGGATGCTCTGGCATCAGGCCAAGTAAATAGGGTTACTTCCCTAAGGGGCATGACTGCATCACTTGGCTGTCTCAATATAATTAGCGAAAGGAAATTCACATCTGCAACTGAACCTTGTTTAAATTCACTCATGGGACATGAGCATCAATGGCTGGACCAGTATTTATTGCCCATCTGCCCTTGAGAAGGTGGTGGTGAGCTGCCTTCTTGACCCAACACACTCCATGTATTGTAGATAAAGTCACAAAGCTATTGGGGAGGGAATTCCAGGATTTTGACCTACGGTTGAAGGAACAGTGATCTATTCCCAAGTCAGGCTGGTGAGTGACGTGGAGGGACACCTGAAGGTGGTGGTGTTCCCATGTATCTGCTGCCCTTGTCTTTCTAGATGGAAGTGGTCGTGGGTTTGAATGATGCGATCAAGACAATTTGGGGAATTACTGCAGTGCATTTGTTTCATCCACACCTGCCTTCATAAAATAACAGAGAGAGGAGGAATCCCAACAGAAATATTAGCAACAGTGGGAGTTGAATGTACAAAGAAACTGAGATAAGTTTTTGGGATGAAAACTTCATTCTCAAAATTGCATTAATGGCGTGCAGGTCAAAAACAGACTGCATTTGGGGAATGAGTTCAAAATCATTAAAAGTCAAAACAACAGCAGTTTTAAAAGGGAGAAGAGCAGACAATGGAAGCACATGGTGAGGTCAGTGCAGGAGAGAGAGAGAGAACCTGCACAGTTACTGCCTTTGCTGTTTGAATTTGTGTATCGCTGGACATCGGAGTGCATCTGGGAAAATTAACAAACAGTGAAATTCACAACTGATCTTGGAGGAACTGTTGGGCGAAGTTCACAGCACAGAATCAGATAAGTTAATTGTTGTTTTAAGTCTGTCCTAGAGAAAGGCTGCAGTAGTGGGTACAGTGGATTCTATCTTGATTATATGTTTTTGGAGATAAATCTCTTGATTAAACTTGAAATTATAGCCATAGCTATTAATTTAACCTGTGGCAGTGTTTGTAGAGGAATAAGACAGCGTTATTTTCTGGGTCTGTAGATTGTGAAGGAGGAAAAATGGCCTTTACAGTGATATGTACTTCTTGTCAGATGTGGGAGTTTAAAGAGAGTTTAAGGGTTACTGCAGATTATATCTACCGTAAATGCTGTTGGATGCGAATCTTATCAGATCGAGTGGATCAGTTGGAGAGACAGATAGAAGCGATGAGGAATTTGCAACAGCAACAGTATGTGATGGATGGCAGGGGGGAAAGTCTCAGATACAGTGACATAAATGGGTTAACTCCAGGAAGGGTAAGAGAGGTAGACAACTAGAGCAGGAGTCTTTTGTGGATGTACCCATTTCAAACAGGTATGCTGTTTTGGAAAATGTAGGGGGTGATGGATTTTCAGGGGAACGTAGCACGAACAGCCAGGTTTCTGGTATTGACATTGGCTGTAATGCAACGAGGGATACGTCGGCTTCCAAGAGATCAATTGTGTTAGGGGATTCTGTAGTCAGAGGTACAGACAGACGTTTCTGTGGCCAGCAGAGAAAAAGCAGAATGGTGTGTTGGTTCCCTGGTGCCAGGATCAAGGATGTCTCAGAGAGGGTGCAGAATGTTCTCACGGGGAAGAGGGGTCAGCAGGAGGTCATTGTCCACATTGGAACCAACGACATTGGAAGGGAAAAGGTTGAGACTGTGAAGGGAGATTACAGAGAGTTAGGTAGAAATTTAAAAAGGAGGTCCTCAAGGGTAGTAATATCTGGATTACTCCCAGTGGTATGAGCTAGTAAGGGCAGGAATAGGAGGATAGAGCAGATGAATGCATGGCTGAGGAGCTGGTGTATGGAAGAAGGATTCACATTTTTGGATCATTGGAATCTCTTTTGGGGGAGACCTGTACAAGAAGGACGGATTGCACCTAAATTAGAAGGGGACTAATATACTGGCAGGGAAATTTGCTAGAACTGCTTGGGAGGATTTAAACTAGTAAGGTGGGAGTGTGGGACCCAGGGAGATAGTGAGGACAGAGATCGATCTGAGACGGGTACAGCTGAGAACAGAAGTGAGTCAAACAGTCAGGGCAGGCAGGGACAAGGTAGGACTAATAAATTAAACTGCATTTATTTCAATGCAAGGGGCCTAACAGGGAAGGCAGATGCACTCAGGGCATGGTTAGGAACATGGGACTGGGATATCATAGCAATTATGGAAACATGGCTCAGTGATGGGCAGGACTGGCAGCTGAATGTTCCAGGATACAAATGCTACAGGAAGGATAGAAAGGGAGGCAAAGGAGGAGGGGGAGTGGCATTTTTGATAAACGATAGCATTACAGCTGTGCTGAGGGAGGATATTCCTGGAAATACATCGATGGAAGTTATTTGGGTGGAACTAAGAAATAAGCAAGGGATGATCACCTTATTGGGATTGTATTATAGACCCCCCAATAGTCAGAGGGAAATTGAGAAACAAACTTGTAAGGAGATCTCAGCTATCTGTAAGAATAATAGGGTGGTTATGGTAGGGGATTTTAACTTTCCAAACATCGACTGGGACTGCCATAGTGTTAAAGGTTTAGATGGAGAGGAATTTCTTAAGTGTGTACAAGACAATTTTCTGATTCATTATGTGGATGTACCTACTAGAGAAGGTGCAAAACCTGACCTACTCTTGGGAAATAAGGCAGGGCAGGTGACTGAGGTGTCAGTGGGGGAGCACTTTGGGGCCAGCGACCATAATTCTATTCGTTTTAAAATAGTGATGGAAAATGATAGACCAGATCTAAAAGTTGAAGTTTTTAATTGGAGAAAGGCCAATTTTGATGGTATTAGGCAAGAACTTTCAAAAACTGATTGGAGGCAGATGTTCGCAGGTAAAGGGACGGCTGGAAAATGGGAAGCCTTCAGAAATGAGACAGCAAGAATCCAGAGAAAGTATATTCCTGTCAGGGTGAAAAGGAAGGCTGGTAGATATCGGGAATGCTGGATGACTAAAGAAATTGAGAGTCTGGTTAAGAAAAAGAAGGAAGCATATGTCAGGTATAGACAGGATAGATCGAGTGAATCCTTAGAGTATAAAGGAAGTAGGAGTATACTTAAGAGGGAAATCAGGAGGGCAAAACGGGAACATGAGATAGCTTTGGCAAATAGAATTAAGGGGAATCCAAAGGGTCTTTACAAATATATTAAGGACAAAAGGGTAATTAGGGAGAGAATACGGCCCCTCAAAGATCAGCAAGGCAGCCTTTGTGTGGAGCCACAGAAAATGGGGGAGATACTAAATGAATATTTTGCATCAGTATTTACTGTGGAAAAGGATATGGAAGATATAGACTGTAGGGAAATAGATGGTGACATCTTGCAAAATGTCCAGATTACAGAGGAGAAAGTGGTGGATGTCTTGAAACGGTTGAAGGTGGATAAATCCCCAGGACTTGATCAGGTGTACCCGAGAACTCTGTGGGAAGCTAGAGAAGTGATTGCTGGGCCTCTTACTGAGATATTTGTATCATCGATAGTCACAGGTGAAATGCTGGGAGACTGGAGGTTGGCAAATGTGTTGCCACTGTTTAAGAAGGGCGGTAAAGACGAGCCAGGGAACTATAGACCGGTGAGCCTGACCTCGGTGGTGGGCAAGTTGTTGGAGGGAATCCTGAGGGACAGGATGTACATATATTTGGAAAGGCAAGGAATGATTCGGGATAGTCAACATGGCTTTGTGCGTGGGAAATCATGTCTCACAAACTTGATTGAGTTTTTTGATGAAGTAACAAAGAAGATTGATGAGGGCAGAGCAGTTGATGTGATCTACATGGACTTCAGCAAGGCGTTCGACAAGGTTCCCCATGGGAGACTGATTAGCAAGGTTAGATTCCGCTGAATGCAGGGAGAACTAGCCATTTGGATACAGAACTGGCTCAAAGGTAGAAGACAAAGGGTGGTGGTGGAGGGTTGTTTTTCAGACTGGAGGCCTGTGACCAGTGGAGTGCCATAAGGGTCGGTGCTGGGCCCTCTACCTTTTGTCATTTACATAAATGATTTGGATGCGAGCATAAGAGGTACAGTTAGTAAGTTTGCAGATGACACCAAAATTGGAGGTGTAGTGGACAGCGAAGAGGGTTACCTCATATTACAACAGGATCTGAACCAGATGGGCCAATGGGCTGAGAAGTGGCAGATGGAGTTTAATTCAGATAAATGCGAGGTGCTGCATTTTGGGAAAGCAAATCTTAGCAGGACATATACACTTAATGGTAAGGTCCTAGGGAGTGTTGCTGAAGAAAGAGACCTTGGAGTGCAGGTTCATAGCTCCTTGAAAGTGGAGTCGCAGGTAGATAGGATGGTGAAGAAGGCGTTTGGTATGCTTTCCTTTATTGGTCAGAGTATTGAGTACAGGAGTTGGGAGGTCATGTTGCGGCTGTACAGGACATTGGTGAAGCCACTGTTGGAATATTGCGTGCAATTCTGGTCCCCTTCCTATCGGAAAGATGTTGTGAAACTTGAAAGGGTTCAGAAATGATTTACAAGGATGTTGCCAGGGTTGGAGGATCTGAGCTACAGGGAGAGGCTGAACAGGCTGGGACTATTTTCCCTGGAGGGTCGGAGGCTGAGGGGGTGACCTTATAGAGGTTTACAAAATTATGAGGGGCATGGATAGGATAAATAGGCAAAGTCTTTTCCCTGGGGTTGGCCAGAACTAGAGGGCATAGATTTAGGGTGTGAGGAGAAAGATATAAAAGAGACCTAAGGGGCAACGTTTTCACGCAGAGGGTGGTACGTGTATGGAATGAGCTGCCAGAGGATGTGGTGGAAGCTGGTACAATTGCAACATTTAAGAGGCATTTGGATGGGTATATGAATAGGAAGGGTTTGGAGGGATATGGGCCAGGTGCTGGCAGGTGGGACTAGATTGGGTTGGGATATCTGGTCGACATGGACGGGTTGGACCGAAGGGTCTGTTTCCATGCTGTCCATCTCTACGACTCTATGACTCAATGGTACATAATCTCTAGCTAATGATGGGACCTCTAACAGGAATATTTAGACTTGTCCTGTTGGGAGTTTATTACAACTTTAGTGGTATACAACAAAATGTTTCCTTGGTCAATAGTCAAATGCATTTCATATTTTTAGTACTGTTGTAAATTAATAGATAGCCACTACTTCAATAAAATTAAGTGGCTATGCCGGGCAATGCAACCTAGTAACAAAGAAAAACAGTAATAATTTTAAAATACATTTCTAGATATTACTCTCATTACTTCCTCCTTTTTTCTGTTTACCATACTGCATAGTTATTCAACACCAAGTTCCTCTTTCATCTCAGACGGGTTGCATGCTGCAGTCGTTTGGTCTTACTGAAAGTTGAAGAGAAATCATTTTGTGCGTAAGTAGAACTTATCTTTGAAAAGAATTCAAGCTGTACTCCGAGCATTTGTCTTTTGTCAATTAATGTACTTGATTGGGAAACGTTGAGCAGTTTTATGCAAGCTATCAGTGTCATTGGTTGTTCTATAGCAGCATTCTGAAACTGTCAGCTCCACTTCATGCTTCTTGTACATTCTGCACCAGATCCTGCCACACTTGTGGCTGTGATTTGTTAATGTGGGGAATTACAGGCTTCGCTGAGACTAGCAAAGCTGAAAAGTGAGGCTACCCATCACCATCTATTTAGCTCAGTTTTCTTGGGTATCAAATGCATTGAACAACTTCAAAATAACACCAGGATTGACAAAGTGGTGCCAATAATGAGCACAAAATGAACATGGTTACTGCTCCGAACTAAAGGGTAGATCCATTAAAACCTCAGAAAAACTTCATTTGCTTCCAGTCCAAAAGGGCATTCAAGCCAGAGAAAATAACAGAAGAGATCTCTGAATTTTGTTCCGTGTTAATTAATTAACTTTTGCATCAAATTTGACACATTAATTGTATGAAGTAAGCATTATTATTTCAACTCACCAAATGCAGATACAGCCTGGAACTGCTGCCCCTGCCCCAGTGAGATGAGGATAAGGCTAAGGTCTGCACTCCCTCTCTGTCCATTCCTGCCAGAGGGATTCATCTCTATCTTTTTGCTTCATCTTTTTTGTTTACTCAGTGAAGTATTTATAGCTCTCTTATGTTCCTGATTATTTGAAGCTTGCCTCCAGGTACAATTAAAGTGCTGCCCTACTGCATTCCTTCTCAAGGGTGTCATTTGAGGAACCATTTTTCCAACAATGTAACTGAGGTAAGGAACTATTCATGCGGGAAGTCTGAGCAGTCAGTCTTTGTGCCTCACTGCGACCTGAGCCAATATTTAAACATGTACTGTGGCTGATACAAGCACTTGATAGAATCAGATGCAATCAGAAACAGTGATGTGCATTCTGTACCTGCAATGCCGAGAAAATTGGAACTTCTTAACTGACGTGTTCATTAATCATGTGGGTGATGAATTTTATTGTAGTCATCTGGAAATAAGCTGATCATGTTGCAATTCACACTGAGCTCGATTTACCCTCATCCTGTTCTCGACAATTGATATTGGCTCCCAGTTAAACCCCTTGACGAACGCAGCGGAACAGAACACTTCTTTTATGTTGCCCCAGGGTTAAGACTCTTTGTACTCATTCCAATAGGGACCGTCAAATGACAGGAGGGGAAATCATGAGCAGCTGGCTCTGGCAAGGCCGTGTGTGGGATTAGAAAGTCAGACCTCCATAGTGAGCATCAAATATTCCCAGGTTAGGTGTGGCACAACCAGTTACATTGCATGAACGAATGACTGAAAATAAAAAGTCCGTCCTATGCCATAATTCGCAGTATCAGTGGGATCAGGTATCTGTGCTGATACATGCTCCCAGGGAATGAGAAGGTGCAATTATAAACTGTGTTCCAAATGGGAATGTGTGAAAATATATATCTGAATCATCAGCTGGCATTTCCCCAATAGCCATATTTCTAGACTTGCTCTGCTTCTTTCTAGCTAAACACTTGCAAGCAAAGTAATTCAGCCTCAGTCATTAGAGCATTGCATTATCCATGTTGGGCTTACTCTCCTTTTCTTTCTATGATGTCTTCCCCAGTATTTATATCCCACCCTCTGGCCTTTGACTTTCTGCTGGCTTTTCTGTAAATATTTCTTACTATTGTTTCGATTTGTTGTTCTTGTTCAGCCTGGAATGTCTTTCAGAGTGATGCAAATATTTACTGTCACATTAATCAGCGTCGAGCTTTTGGTTGACTATTTCAGAGGTTCTGCATGTTTTGATAGTTTTCTTGAGAATAGATCACTCCTTTCTCAGGAGTGTAGAATCCCTCTTACAGTAAGATAATTCTACGCTGATGAGATCATCTTTCATGTCCAAATTCACAATTCAGTTAGATCTAGCAGTGTGGCCATATACTGATCAATAGTCTTTCCCTCTCCCGTAAGCTCTGATGTTAAACACATACTGTCCATAAATAATGTTAATATGGGATCCAAAGTGTGTTTTCAAAGCTTTTAAAATCTCTTCTATCTTGCTTTCCTCTTCCTTGTCAGTGAAAGCCACATGTAAAGTGAGAGCCCCTTGACATATTGTTGATTTTTTAAAAAGATAGATTGTTAGTACAATTAATGCCATTGTTACTAGTATACAAGACAGTAAATAATATGGAGTAGGAATGTGGAAATTACTACCACAAGGATTAGTTGAGGTGAATAGCATGGATGCATTTGAGTGGAGCCCAGATAAGCATATGTGGAAGAATAATTTGCTGGCAGAATTATCTGAAAAATCATGTAAGAGACCATTTGGAGCGTAAACGCCAGTAACAGCAACAGCTTGTAATAACATACTGTATTTAATGTAGTAAAACTTCCCAGAGCTTTTAACAGGATCATTGTCAAAGAACATTTAACACAAAGTGACTTAAAAATGTACAGTATTAGTAATTGGTCAAAGAGTTGGATTTTGAGAAATGTCTTAAAGAAAGAAAAAGTGTGAGAGGAAAGACTTTGGGAGGGAATTCCTGAGCTTAGCACCCAGGCAGCTAAATAGACAATGAAGCCAGCGATGAGTCATATCATCACAAAGCAATTGCAAGATTGTGTTGAAGAAAACATGCTCCTATATTGCAGTGAGATCTGGGCGGTGGGTCATTTTGTTTTATCCACTCAAGGGGTACAGGCATCACTGGCTGGGCCAGCGTTTATTGTCCATCCCCAACTGCCCTGGAGAAGGTGGGTTGTATTTTTGAACTGTTGCCATCCTTGGTGTGTAGGAACATCCAGAATACTGCTTGGGAGGGAGTTCCAGAAATTTGACTCAGGGACAGTGAAGAAATGGCGACTTCCAAGTCAGCGAAGTGTGAATATGACTTGAAGGGAAACCTGCCTGCAGTAGTGTTCCCATGTGTCTGCTGCCCTGGTCCTTTTAGGTGGTAGAGATTGGGAGTTCAGAAGATGCTCAGCAAAACATAAGGGATGTTATTTGCATCATTAATACTTCTGCTGCATCCTTCAGATTCAACCAGAGGACTATTGAATAAATGCCACTGTTTGCTTAAAGCCAGATACACAAGCATTCATAAAAAAAACGGCTGCAAAATCCATTTTGATGGACCTGGCCCTTTCTGGATGGCAGAAAAGTATCTTCCTATAACCAGATCCTGTTTTCTCAACTCTCAGATAGTCTTGACAGTAATGACTGTGAGGAAGCTTGTCACAATTACCCAAAATGGCATCAACTTGCCCATTGAGCTATGTAAAGCATTGATCACAGCACCTTAATTTTGAGGCAGAGCAATGGCAGAGAAGTAAAGAACAGTAAAGAAATCCTGTACTCCAGATCTGACTACCTCATGGAACAACCTGTCCTAAGTAGCCAAAGATCTCTGGGTGGAAAATCATCCTGTCCTGTCAGATGAAGTGCTAGCAGGTGGGACTAGATTGGGTTGGGATATCTGGTCGGCATGGACGGGTTGGACCGAAGGGTCTGTTTCCATGCTGTACATCTCTATGACTCTATGAAGACCTACAGAAAAAGCTCATGACCCTGAGTAGACATCATCCCCAAAATGAAGAACATTCACCACTACATTTAAAATCTGGGATCACTTAGAATCAAGAATCAGAGGAGTATTAATACTAGGGAGATAAGAAAGACTGGTGAGATGGGTGGGAGTGGCAGAAGAGCTTTGAAAAGAATATTAAATATAACTCCATGGAGTCAAAGAGTGTGGTGCTGGAAAAGCACAGCCAGTCAGGCAGCATCCAAGGAGCAGGAGAATCGAAGTTTCGGGCATAAGCCCTTCATCAGGAATGAGGCTTGTGGGCCGTGGAGGCTGAGAGATAATTGGGAGGGGGAGGGACTGGGGGGAAGGTAGCTGAGAAAACGGTAGATAGATGAAGGTGGGGGTGAAGGCGATAGGTCAGAGAGGAGGGTGGAGCAGATAGGTGGGAAGGAAGGTAGACACGTAGGACTGTTCAAGAGGGTGCTGCCGAGTTGGAAAGTTGGGACTGGGAGAAGGTGGGGAGGATGGGAAGTGAGGAAACTGGTGAAATCCACATTGATCCTGTGTGGTTGGAGGGTCCCAAGGCGGAAGATGAGGCGTTCTTCCTCCAGGTGTTGGGTGGTTAGGTTTTGGCAATAGAGGAGGCCCAGGACCTGCACGTCTTTGGTGGAGTGGGAGGGGGAGTTAAAGTGTTCAGCCACGGGGCGATGGGGTTGTCAGTGCGGGTGTCCCAGAGATGTTCTCTGAAACTATCTGCAAGTTAGCATCATGTCTCCCCAATGTAGAGGAGACCACATTGGAAACAATAGATGCTGTAGATGATGTGTATGGAAGTACTGGTAAATTTCTGTTGGAAGTGGAAGGATCCTTGGGGACATTGGGAGGCGAGGGTGGGAGGTATGGGCGCAGGTTTTGCACGTATTGCAATGGCAGAGCAAGGTGCCAGGAGGGGAGGGTGGGTTGGTGGGGGTGCATGGACCTGACAAGAGAGTTGTGGAGGGAATGGTCTCCTCGAAATGTAGATGAGTTGGGGAGGGAAATATATATTTGATGGGGGGGTCTGTTCTTAGGTGGCGGAAATGGCAGAGGATGATGTGTTGTATCTGAAGGTTGGTGGCATGGAAGGTGAAGACCAGGAGGGTTCTGTCCTTCTTGTGATTGGAGGGATGGGGTTCAAGGGCGGAGATGCAGGAAGTAGAGGAGATGCACTGGACGGCACTTTTGATCACGTGGGAGGGGAAATTGTGGTCTTTGAAGAAGAAGGCCATCTGGTGTGTTCTGTGAAATTGGGTCTCCAAGGAGCAGATTTGGTAGAGTCAGAGGAATTGGAATTAAGGGATAGCATTTTACAGGAGGCAGGGTGGGAGCTGGTGTAGTCGGAGTCGGTAGGTTTGTATTGGATGTCAGTGTTGAGTCGGTTGCCAGAAATGGAGATCGAGTGGTCTAGAAAGGGGAAGGAGGTGTCTGAGATGGTTCAAGTGAACTTGAGGTCAGAGTGGTAGGTGTTGATGAAGTTGATGAACTGCTGAACCTCCTTGTGAGGGCATGAGTTAGTGCCGATACTGTCATTGATGTAGTGGAGGAAAAGGTGGGGAATGGTGCCAGTGTAGCTGTGGAAGATGGATTGTTCCACATACCTGACAAAGAGGCAGGCAGAGCTGGGGCCCATACGGGTGCCCATGGCTACCCATTTGGTCTGGAGGAAGTGGGAGGATTGGAAGGAGAAGTTGTTGAGGGTGAGGACCAGTTCAGCCAGGTGGATGAGAGTGTCAGTGGATTGGTGTGAGAGGAAGAAATGGAGAGCTTGGATGTCTTTGTCGTGGCAGATAGATGTGTACAGGGACTGGATGTCCAAGGTGAAGATAAGGCACTAGGGGTCAGGGAAACAAAAGTCTAGGAGGAGGCGGAGGGCGTGGTTGGCGTCCTGAACGTAGGTTGTGTCCAGGGAGTCAATGTTGATCACAAGCACAGTTTCAGATGGCTTTCAGGGAGATGGAAGCTCTGCATGGGTAAGTTGGAATATTCAGATCTAGTGGCATCAAAGGAATGTATGGCAATTCCAACAGCTGGTGAGTTAAGGTAAGGCTGGAGTTGGACATTGTTATAGAGGTGCAAACAGGCCATGTTACATATGGTGCAAATATATAGTCAAGAGTTCATCTGCAGGTCAAGGCTACAAACAGTTTGGTTCAACCTTAAGCAGTTCCATGCTGAGAGGCTGGAATAGTTGCTAAGGAGTAGAGGTTGTGATGGACACGGGAGGTGGGGGCGCTGAGAGGGGGGCGCGTGATGAAAGACTTTGGTCTTCCCAATATTTAGTTAGAAACAATTCTTACTTTTGCCTGACAAAAATCAGTTTTTAAATTTTCAACTGACTGTGACTCATCAGCTTTTTGTGGAAGAAAGGCTCCAGATTTTCACTTTGTATAGCAAAGTGTTTCTTGATATCACTCCAAAACAGCCCAGTTTTAATTTTAAGGTTACTCTCCCTGTGCTGAACTTGTTGCCAGAGGAAATAGTTTAACTCCATTTACTGTCTCAGTTAGATCACTCTCATATACTCCAGCAAAGACAAGCCCTAATCTACGCAACCCACCTCCACTTTTAATCCTCTCATGCTCAGAATTAAGCTGATGATTCGGTATCAATCTTCCTCCAAGGTCAATATATCCTACCTCTGGTTCAGCGTCAGAGCTAACTGCACTAATCCGAACGTAACTTAATTTTCACCTTTTTTGATTCTGACCAGTTTGGATAAATGTGAATCATTCCATTAGATTTCTTTTTTAAAAATTGCTCCTGTCCATCTGCTTCCAGTGATTTTCTTTGAGCTATGGCTCTGTTAGTAGCATTTTCAAAGTTATTGAATTCTAGGTTCAATTTACATTCCAGGACTAGAGTAAGAATCAAGGCTGACACTTACCTGCAGGGCCAAGGGAGTGCCGCAGTGTTGAAGGTGCCATTTTTTGGTTGAAACAGTAAACAAAGTCCCATCTGCTTACTCTGGGAGATGTAAAAGATCCCATGGCATTACTTTGCAAAACAACAGCCAGGTGTCCTGACCAATACTAATCCTTTAATCAACATAAAACCTGTGATCCAGTCATGACCCCATAGTGCTGTGGGAGCTGGGGCTAGATAACAATGGCAGCTGCATTTCCTGCATGAATTATTACACATCGTGATGACTCTCTCTGAGGGTGGTGAAGGTGGAATCCTTTACCATAGAGGGCTGACAAGGATGGGTGACTAAGTATAATCAAAGCTAAGATCAATGGGGTGGCACACTGGCTCAGAAGTTAGCACTGCTGCCTCACAGCACCAGGGTCCCAAGATCAATTCCAGCCTTGGGTGAGTGTCTGTGTAGAGTTTGCACATTCTCCCAGTGTCTGTGTGGGTTTGCTCCGGTTTCCTCCAACAGTCCAAAGATGTACAGGCTAGGTAAATTGCCCATAGTGCTAGGTGCATTAGTCAGAGGGAAATGGGTCAGGGAGGGTTACTCTTCAGAGGGTCAGTGCAGACTGGTTGGGCCGAAGGGCCTGTTTCTGCCCTGTAGGGAATTTAATCTTTAATCTAAACAGATTTCTAACCAGTAAAGGAATCAGGATTACGGGAATAGACAGGGAAGAGGAATTAAAGATTATCCAATTAGCCATGATCTCATTGAATGACAGAGCAGACTCGATAGGCCAAATGTCTCATGGTCTTCCTTTCACAGTGATCAGTACAAGCCTTATTTATTTCTATATTTGGATCTCCAAATATAATTTTTCTAGAGTTACTACCAGCTGGAAAATCTTGCCTCTTTATGCCCAAAGAGGACGATTTCAAAATTCCCCACATTTTGTCTTTCTGACTGTGCAATCTGACTTATTATCATCAGTACACTTACAGATATAACATTTTATTCCTCCACCTAATCCTGTGGATGAGGCCCCTGGTTTGGAGCCCAGGGGAACCCCACTAGTCATATCCTGGTAAATAGAATACAATCCTGAGTAGGCAACAAAATAATCAACTGGGCCATTTAGAAAGTCTAAAGAATATGCATTTCAGAAAGCTGAGGTGTTTTCTCAGCTGCAGTATTAGAAAAAATTGGAAAACAGACTTGATAAACAAGGACTCACAGCTGATGGTAAAGCCTGATATATATTTTTTACAATATGTATGAATTACACTGTATTTATTTTGGCAAAACCTATATTTTTATAGTTTGCAGTGTTTCTGAAGGAACTTACAAAATTATTTCCTGTGCTTTTAGAACAGCTTGATGTGCCTTATTTCGCAAAAAAAAAGCAGTCCCACACAATTTCCTGATCTGTTACTGTATACTGCATGCAGCTGTTTGTTGCTCGCGAACATGGCCTGCACTATGCTCAATCACTTTCCCTTTGAATAGGATAAAAGCAAATATCTGAGACTGGGAATTAACAAAAATCCCATCACAGCTAACTCAGCGTTTATTCTGCTAACTGTGGAACTGATCTTTGTATAGTAAGTCATGAATGTTATTCTGGAATTTGATTTTGAAAAAGTTCTGCAATATTTATGCAAATGCTCACACAGTAGAAATGAATCATCTTTCTTTGTTCAGAATCACTGCAGATCATCATAGCTTTTGGATATATTAGATCCCATTTCTGAAGGATTTTTATTTTATTTGTGACTGCTCGTGCTTTTGCAAAATAGGTTTATGCTGCCAATTTATTTTGGTTAATGTGCCACTTAGAGTACAATAAATGGCATTGAAATAACATTGAGGACATTGAGAAAGTAATAATTGATACATTACCTTCAATGTCTGGAAGAGTTGACAGCTTAATGAAATATTAGGCATGTACTGGGATTGTTTAACACAGGGTCTAAAGCAATTTTCCCAAGGCCTTAGAAAACACATGACCCCTAGATATTGCCTTCAGCTGTGGTTGCAACTGCTGTCCAAAAGTAAGCATTCATTGGAAGAATGATCTCAAGTATGAAGAGGATGAGATGTGAGGAATCTCAAGTTTGAAGGTCCAGAGAGGAGTCAGGGCAAGTTACAAACTCTCAATGCTGGGCAAATGGTTCATATGCTGAGACAATATTCATGAACACAGATGTTGAAGTCAGTGGACTCCTATCCACCAGCTTGAATTTGTAATATAATTTCTTAAGGAGGAAGTTTCATTCAGGTGAATAGAGTAAATTCATTCCATTTCCGTTATCCACATTGATCACAGGAAAAATATCACTAACTGTGCTGAAGGCTTGTAATATATTATTATTTTTATTTGGAAGCTTGAATTCTAAAGTTGATGTAAATGGATTTTTGATTTTCAGTGCTGTGAAGGTCAAAGTTATTTTGAACAGTGAGATAGAGACAGAAATCATGTGACTTAAGCTAAATGACTCAAGAAACTCTCTGGTGAAATTATTACTGCTTATTGTTGACTTGAACTTTTATGACCAAGAGAAAGAGAGAGAGCCAGAGGCAGAGGCAGAGGCAGAAATAAGTCCAGTTGGAGAGAAGCATGTTGCAAGTCAGAAGAAAAGATTCATACTAACAGAAGGGCAGTTTTTAGTTGTGGTACTGATCCGGCCATACCGGTGAAAAGAAATCTAAAGCTGTTTTATCAGTCCTTTTGATTTTTTTCTTAGAATTAAGTGAGAAAAGTCAATGAGTTAGTCTTGCACCTGTGAGACTCGGGGACACATCCGGTGAAGGGACAGGAAGTTATCGGAAGGAACTGCTTGCAACCTTGTTGGTTGAGTAAAAAGTTTTAAAGCAAAGATAAGATTGACACTTCACTGGTGTCGTGTGCCTGTATAGGATATTGCTGGGAAAAAGGATTGGATCTTCCTTTTTACCATTTTAAATAAGAGTGTACTAAATTGTTTTCCAGATATAGCTTTGGTTTATTATAGAATAAAAAGAATGTTCTTTTTATTAACAGTGGCAGCATCTTGTGAATATGTTCAGTGACATATCATCACAGTAACCAAATTTCAAACATAAAGGTCTATCAAGCTATGTTTCAGTCTGGAATCTGACTTGTCCAGTATTACCATCAACGCATCATAGTCAAAGGGAATCCATTATGAAGATACTGCAAATTGTATTAAGCATGTTTCTTACTTTCAGAAATCCTTATCATGAAATCATTCCTTTGACAGATTTTCCTGCTTCAATAACTTTAGGTTTTTGTGCTCACAAAGCGCTCCATGTTTTTTTTTTGTCTCATGGCTTCTGCCCACACTATATCCTTTTGGTGCTATCCTCTTTCATTGGATATAAGGTTAATATCCCTCAAGTCGCATGGCTGCCTTGCCAGCCTGTCATTTGTTACTTGTCCACCATTCTAGCAGAGAAATTGTGTTAATGCCAGTGCTTCTGTTTTATATAGTAGTGGCTCTATATTGTCAATGACTGCCCTAAAACTATCACTTCAGAGTAAGTCAACCCAGTAAAGGACTTAAACTCAGATTAATGAACAATTTACAAAGTTACAAAGTGTTAGGGGAAGTCTTGTGTTGCAGTGAGTACTGCCCCTGCCTCTGAGTTGGAATTCTTGGAGAGTGTGAATGACATTCCTGGAGAGTGTGAAGGTCTTCATAACACATCTGAAAGGGTTTGAGAATTAAAGTGTAATTCTTTTCCACTCATGACAATGACAGGTGGTAAGGGTGCATACGATTCCTGGTCAAGTCACTGATGGAAAGAATCTGAAGCCTCTTACCTAATCACTTCATTGCAGACTTGCATTCTTGTTTTATGTTGTTTATAGAAAATCAAATTTCCAAAAGAATGTCGCAGGACAAAAATCCAATCCTGACAGCAGACACCTCTTTGAAGGGATTATGTTCAGCACAGACAATCACTCATACACTTTCTTCTTGAGTTTCAATTTGAGGTGTTTTTCTTCATAACACTCAGTCACTTCTCCTTTTCACCATTGTTGAATATGTCAGCTGCACTGATGCATCTGTCTTGGAAGTGCTCCTGCCTAGTGTCTTGACTATTACTGAATCTACAGAACCACAAATGTGGATCTTAAAATAGGAGTTCAAGTTTCAGAACAGATGGACAGATTTGATATCTGTGTTTTCCTTTACTCCTGCTACTTTTAAAACAAAACATTTTTGAACAGATTTTCCAGCTTGTACTAATGGAGGGTGAGTTGAGTTTAAATCAGAACAGCATCAGCTTTCCTCGTTTTCAGGGGTTTTACTGGGAAATATCAGTGACATACATCAGCTACTGTGGCAATGGATGTGGTAACTAGTCCTGCAAGGTCATAAAGCTAGAAATATACTGAGACAATGGCAGGGACGTTGGATGGTATATTAAAGGGTGACTGTTAGATAGCAATCTTATCATTCAAACACTGGATATTTACATGGTGGAAATTGTCTTGTGATATTACAATGAAAATTAGGTGTTCAATTTGTAAAAAAAAAATCCCAAACAAAGGCTTTAATTCATTCAGGTGAAAAAAATGTAATGCTAAGATCAAAGACACAATTTTAGGGGGAGATGGTGATATAGAGGTAATGTCATTGAATTACAGGTCCAAAAACCCACACTTTAGAGATATGGATTCAAATCCCCAGTATGTCAGCTGGTGAAATTTAAAATTCAATGAATAAATCTGGGAGGGTTGGTGTCAGTAACAGTTATATAAAATAAAACAAGGCACAATTTTACCCAGGTGTTTCCCTTTTCCCACTACATATACCCATAGAGGCGACTGCTTATGCTCCATATTGGTATAAATGCAATGTGTCAAAAATTTTCTGCTTGAACATTTTTGAAGATGTTTAATCATATACTCCTAACTGGACAGAAGCAACATTTTTTTAAAAAGTGGAAAATTATAATGAAACTACAACTTTTTAAAAATAAAATTGTTCTGATACGGCTTTCTCCTGCAGTTTCAGTTTTAAGGATTTTAGTTCTCCTGCACATGTTGCACTTTAAAATAGCTCTGACAGAGGTGTTCAGAATTACAAAAGGTTTTGACATAGTTTGAAATCTGCTTCCTGTGGTTAGTAATTTGAGGATATGAAATTATCACAAAGAGACCGATGTGTGAATTTTTAATGGGCAGGGCTGTAAGGACATGGAAAGTCCTGTCAGAAACAGTATTGGAAGTAGAAACAGTAAATATTGGACAAACTCAGCCAGTCTGGCAGGATCTGTGGATAGGGAAACAGAGTGAACATGTTGAATCCAACATGATTCTTTTGACTTAAAGAGTTAACCTTCTCTCTCCAATAGATGCTGTCTGACCTGTTGCATATCTCCAGTACTTTGTTTTTACTTAAATGTTGGAAACAGAATTTATAATAGCTTCACAAGCAAAGTTAAGCAAATAATTCCAAAAGAAGTGAATATAAGGATAGCGGGAAAGCTGGGAACTGCTCACTCTTGAATATTGTTTTGTCAATGAGGAAGTCAATTCAGACTTGAAGGAAATGCCTACATTATAAATGACTGTGTCCCCTGAACAGGCAGGGGGCTGATTCATCAACAGATGTGTTCTGACTGTAATTTACAGTTAGCATCCCACTGTGACTATGACCCACAATATTGTCTCAGAGAGGTACACTAAGCTCACTAATTGATTAGCCACTGGCTGTTCAGGAAGTCACCAAAGGCTGAAGTTGCTAAAATACACATTGGCAAGTTTGTGATTATGCTTTAGGGAATGACTTTGCATACAGAGAAACAAGCGTTTGCTGACTTTGGAGATGGATTATTAGGAGGATAAAACTTGGGCGCTAGTAGAATCATTGAACAATTTTCTTTGACAATGGAGATCTGAAATAAAAATAGGATACTTGTGTGATCAAAATTGTTTCCTGACCTTTTTGAGATGGAGAGTGTGAGATTCCCAAAATGTATGTTTTAACTGGAAATCTAGTTCTTTCTTTAAATTAGCAATTATCTAACAATACACTTTTTAAGAGAAGTTTTGTTTAAAGTTTGTGCGAAGATTTGTAGCTCGGGTGCTCGTTGCTGTGGTTCTGTTCACCGAGCTGGAAGTTTTTGTTGCAAACGTTTCGTCCCCTGGCTAGGCGACATCATCAGTGCTTGGGAGCCTCCTGCGAAGTGCTTCTTTGATGTTTCCTCCGGTGTTTATAGTGGTCTGTCCCTGCCGCTTCCGGTTGTCAACTAGAAAGTTGATTGAGGGCAAATGTTCACAGGTAAAGGGACGGCTGGAAAATGGGAAGCCTTCAAAAATTAGATAACGAGAGTCGAGAGACAGTATATTCCTGTTAGGGTGAAAGTCAAGGCTGGTAGGTGTGGGCAATGCTGGATGACTAGAGAATTTGAAGGTTTGGTTAAGAACAAGAAGGAAGCATATGTATAGACAGCAGAGATCGAGAGAATCCTTAGAAGAGTATAAAGGCAGAAGGAATATACTTAAGAAGGAAATTAGGAGGGCAAAAAGGAGACATGAGATAGCTTTGTCAAATAGAGTTAAGGAGAATCAAAAGGGATTCTATACATACATGAAGGGTAAGTAGGGAGGGAATGGGATCCCTCAAAGATCAGCAAGGCAGCCTTTGTGTGGGACCATAGGAGCTATGGGGATACTAAACAAGTATTTTGCATCAGTGTTTACTGTGGAGAAGGACCTGGAAGATATAGAATGTGGGAAAATAGATGGTGACACCTTGAAAAATGTCAGATGGGCCAATGGGCTGAGAAGTGGCAGATGGAGTTTAATTCAGATAAATGCGAGGTGCTGCATTTTGGGAAAGCAAATCTTAGCAGGACTTATACACTTAATGGTAAGGTCCTACGGAGTGTTGCTGAACAAAGAGACCTTGGAGTGCAGGGTCATAGCTCCTTGAAAGTGGAGTCGCAGGTAGATAAGATAGTGAAGAAGGCGTTTGGTATGCTTTCCTTTATTGGTCAGAGTATTGAGTACAGGAGTTGGGAGGTCATGTTGCGGCTGTACAGGACATTGGTTAGGCCACTGTTGGAATATTGCGTGCAATTCTGGTCTCCTTCCTATCGGAAAGATGTTGTGAAACTTGAAAAGGTTCAGAAAAGATTTACAAGGATGTTGCCAGGGTTGGAGGATATGAGCTACAGGGAGAGGCTGAACAGGCTGGAGCTGTTTCCCTGGAGGGTCGGAGGCGGAGGGGTGACATTATAGAGGTTTACAAAATTATGAGGGGCATGGATAGGATAAATAGGCAAAGTTTTTTCTGTAGGGCCGGGGAGTCCAGAACTAGAGGGCATAGGTTTAGAGTGAGAGGAGAAAGATATAAAAGAGACCTATGGGGTAACTCTTTCACGCAGAGGGTGGTACATGTATGGAATGAGCTGTCAGAGGAAGTGGTGGAGGCTGGTACAATTGCAACATTTAAGAGGCATTTGGATGGGCATATGAATAGGAAGGGTTTGGAGGGATATGGGCCGGGTGCTGGCAGGTGGGACTAGATTGGATTGGGATATCTGGTCGGCGTGGATGGGTTGGACCAAAGGGTCTGTCTCCATGCTGTACATCTCTATGACTCTATGAATCTAGAAGGTGGTAAAGATGGATAAATCCCCAGGATCTGTTCATTGTACCCTAGAACTCTATGGGAAGTCAGAGGTATTTGCTCGGCCCCTTCTTGAGATATTTGTGTCATCGATAGTCACATGGTGCGGTGCTGGAAGACTGGTGGTGCCACTATTTAAAAAAGGTGTTAAGAAGATGCCAGGGAATGATAGACCGGTGAGCCTGACGTCGGTGGTTGGCAAGTTGTTGGAAAGAATCTTGTGGGACAGGATTTACATGTATTTGGAAAGGCAAGGACTGATTAGGGATAGTCAACATGGCTTTGTGCGTGGTAAATCATGTCTCACGAACTTGATTGAGTTTTTTTGAAGAAGTAACAAAGACAATTAATGAGGACAGAGTGGTGGATGTGATCTATATGGACTTAGTAAGGCATTCAACAAGATTCCTCATGGTAGACTAGTTAGCAAGGTTAGATCACATGGAATACAAGGAGAACTAGCCATTTGGATACAGGACTGGCATGAAGGTAGAATACAGAGAGTGATGATGGAAGGTTGCCTTTCAGACTAGATGCCTGTGACCAGTGCAGTGCCACAAGGATCAGTGCTGGGTCCACTGGTTTTCGTCATTTATATAAATAATTTGGATGTGAACATAGGAGATATAGTTAGTAAGTTTGCCAATGACACCAAAATTGGAGGTGTAGTGGACAGTGAAAAAGGTTACCGCTGAGTACAACAAGATCTTGATCAGATGGGCCAATGGGCCAAAGAGTGGCAGATGGAGTTTAATTTAGATAAATGTGAGGTGTTGCATTTTGTAAAATCAGAACAGGACTTATACACTTAATGGTAAGATGCTGGAGAGCATTGCTGAACAAAGAGACCTTGGAGTCCAGGTTTATAGTTGCTTAAAAGTGGAGTTGCAGGTAGATAGGGTAGTGAAAGCGGCATTTGGTATGCTTTCCTTTATTGATCAGAGCTTTGAGTATAGGAGTTGAGGAGTCATGTTGCGGTTGTACTGGACATTGGCTCGGACACGTTTTGGAATATTATGTGCAATTCTGGTCTCCCTCCTATCAGAAGGACGTTGTGAAACTTGAAAGGGTTCAAAAAAAATTTCCAAGGATGTTGCTAGGGTTGGAGAATTTGAGCCGTAAGGAGAGGCTGAATAGGCTGGGGCTGTTTTCCCTGGAGCGTCAGAGGCTGAGGAGTATGTAATAGAAGTTTATAAAATCATGAGGGGCATGGATAAGGTAAATGGACAAGGTCTTTTCCCTGGGATGGGGGAGTCCAGAACAACAGGGTTTAGGGTGAGAGGGGAAAAGGTATAAAAGGGACCTAAAGGGCAAGTTTTTCCACAGAGGGTGGTACGTGTATGGAGTGAGTTGCCAGAGGAAGTGGTGGAGGCTGGTACAATTGCAACATTTAAAAGACATCTGGATGGGTATATGAATAGGGAAGGTTTAGAGGGATATTGGCCGAGTGCTGGAAAATGGGACTAGATTAGGTTAGGATATCTGGTCAGCATAGATGAGTTGGACTGAATGGTCTATTTCCATGCTGATATGTCTCTACAAGTCTATGACTCCACATGCTGGAAAGTCAGTGACAATTTGGTGTGAGGCATTCCAAAGTGAGATGCTAAGTCACAATGTAGACATGGCTCCACAAAGACAAAGGGTAGTAAGGCTAATCTAGCATCCTCAGATTATCCAAAAGCAAAAAACGTTATGGTAATCTCAAAAAAGTCATACTTTAGAAAGCTTAGATAAGTACAGAAAGTACAGAAGTGATGGAGATCTGGTTAAAATGCCATGCCTCTAAGAATTCTCGTGTGTGTCTTTGTTTCGCCTGTCCCAGGATGTGTGTGTTGTCCCAGTCAAAGTGGTGTCCTTCTTTGTCTGTATGTATGGAAACTAGTGATAGTGGGTCATGTCTTTTGGTGGTCACTTGGTGTTTATGAATCCTGGTGGCAAATTTCCTGCTAGTTTGTGTGATGTAGTGTTTTTTTACAGTTCTGCATGGTATCTTGTAAATGACGTTAGTTTTGCTGGTGGTATCCAATGGATCCTTTAGGTTCATTACTCATTGTTTAAGTGTGCTGGTAGGTTTGTGGGCTACCATGATGCCAAGGGGTCTGAGTAGTCTGGAAGTCATTTCTGATATGTCTTTGATGTAAGGTAATGTGGCTATAGTTTTGTGTCTGCTTGTTTGGACTTGTTTCTGAGGAATCGGCGGATTGTGTTTATTTTTCTGGAAAATGTTGCATATTTTTCTTCTGCTTTTTGTAGTTCTTGGATGCTGCAGTGTGATGTAGCTCATTGAAATTCTGTAGACAATATCCTGACAGGCATAAAATTCACAAAAGTTGAGAGAACGACAACAGACTCCCATTTCTAGATGTGAAAGTTGAACGTACAATTAATGGAGAACTTCAAACCAGCAGCTACAGAAAAACAACACACGGACCAAATACTTAACTTCAGAAGCAATCATCCCAACACCCACAAACAGAGCTGCATCAAGACATTATTTTAACAAGCTACATCATACTGCAGCACCCAAGAACTACAAAAAAAAAAGAAAAATATCTGTACAACTTTTTCCAGAAAAATGGGTACCCAGTAAGCACAATCTGCCGATTCCTCAGAAACAAACCCAAGTAAGCAGACACAATGCAACACAATGGGCCCGAAGTGCTGGTCATTTCCCCAGATGACTTAGATTGCACTGACCTTGGTGGCAACATTGACCAGGCTGGTCTGGTATCGCAGCCTCCATTGCTGGGCCTGGCACAATATGATATTCCACCTCTGCATCACTCCACTCAGCAGAATTTTCAGAACCCTGCCTATATGGGGGGGCGGGGAGGGGGGCACCAATTACCCTCTGTCTGGCCACTATGTCCAGGCCTCCAGATTGACAGTACTTTTTTTTTTATATAGATTACTTTACAGTGTGGAAACAGGCCCTTCGGCCCAACAAGTCCACACCGACCCGCCGAAGCGCAACCCACCCATACCCCTACACATCTACCCCTTACCTACCACTACGGGCAATTTAGCATGGCCAATTCACCTGACCTGCACATCTTTGGACTGTGGGAGGAAACCGGAGCACCCGGAGGAAACCCACGCAGACACGGGGAGAATGTGCAAACTCCACACAGCCAGTCGCCTGAGGCGGGAATTGAACCCGGGTCTCTGGCGCTGCGAGGCAGCAGTGCTAACCACTGTGCCACCGTGCCGCCCACAGTCTAGGTGCAGGGAATAAGTGGATATTCTGGGAACGGTGCGGAGCAAGATGGAGATAGAATACCATACAGGCAGGGTAGGTAGTTAATGTTTGATAAGATACGGAAGAAATCCTGCCAGGGTTCAAGGTGGGAATCTTTCCAAAAAATTCAACATGACTTGCAGCTCACCAAAAAACAAAGCTCAACCAGTAACATCTGTTTCTCTCTCCACAGATGCTGTCAAACCTTCAGAGCTTTTTCAACACTTTGTGTTTTTATTACACATTTTTCTATCTTACTTGGTATTCTCTCCATTTTGTTCTCTACAGCACTGACTCTCCTCTTACTTTTGATTTAATGCTGTAAGAATTTAAAGCTGCTCACATCATTAAAAGTCTGAAAGCAGAGTAATAACGAATTTTCACTGCTGTCCTGATAGACAATTTAGCATTGTATTATACTGAATGAAATTAGATTATACCAATATTAAATTATTGGATTATAAATTGATTTGAATATCTCAATTGAGAAGAAACAAAGCCGCTTTAGTAAAATATTATCTCTTTTTAAAATCTCAATCTTTTACGGATAAAAAGATCAGCTGTTGTCCTAAGTAAAAGTAATTAGGTAATTAAACCATTTCTTTAAGTGTATTTTGCCTGAGAATTGGTAAAACTTCACTAACTGAAAACAAAGCAAATTAAAGCATTTAAAGCCCAAGATCTTAAACTTTTCAATAGCAGCAACACTTTGGAGGTTAGCATTGTCCAGAAATTGAGCTGGACTAGCCATATACATACAGTGGCTACATAAGCAGCTCAGAAGCTAGGAATTCTGCAGAAAGCAACTCACCTCCTCTCTCTTCAAAACATGTCCTTCATCTACAAGGCACAAGTCAACCATATGATGAAATAGTCTCCTTGGAGCAAAGGAAGTTGAAGAGAGGTTTGATAGAGCAGTTGAACAGAGGGAATAGTTTACTAAGGTAAGAAAACCTAGACCCATTTGCTGAGGGTGCAAGGACTAGGCAACACAGATTTAAGGTTATTGTCAAAGAAAATAGTACCCGGGGGTTGGTGGTGATGTAGGCCAACCTGCCTCAAATTACTTCCAAGGTAAATGGGAACAATGTAGGCTACACAGAATGATTGTACTTCTTCAACTACATCAAGTTTTCCTATTGCTTTAAGAGCTAAGTTTCTTTAAATTTTAGATCTGTTAATCAGCCAAAGTCCAGGATGAAACCATTTGACCAGCTGCACTTGCAGTCTAGCAGAAGCAATGCTGGAAACAGGTTGCATACATGGTTATCTGAAAATGCAAGTTGTAGGCTGAGCCATTAAATAAACCTGCATGAAATTTTCAAATAAGCTGAATCAATGGTACTTAACCTGTCTAACTGAAAATAGAAGGAATATGACAGTCACTTCCTGATGTCACCTTGATGCCTTTGTCTTGTTGGTTTCTTCTCTAACTACTGCCTTTGTACATGGGGGTGAGCAGACTATATAGGAGTTTTGCTGCATTATCTCATTTGCTTTCCCTGTCATTGCTGTTCACCATCCCAGTGGTTTCTTGTGTCTAATGTGGACAAGAGCTTCTCAAAACCACAGTAATGTAATAATCCGAGTTACAGAATTAATTGCTGCTTGACCTAGTAACACAATTAATTATCCCAGGACTCAGTAACACAATCAATTGCCTGTTTAATCCGGTAACACAATTCATCGTTGTATGACCAGCTGAGTAATTTAACAATATCTATGTTTCTGTGTAGCAAAGCCCCATTGATAATTCGATGGAGGTTGACTAGTTTGTGATCAATACTGAAAAATCCATAATTTCACTGGATTCAGTGGTCTCCTGCAGGATATAGGAGGAAGAATTAGCAAATCGTATTAATCTGAGCCTCACTGCTTGTGAGGAGCAGACACAATCAGTGATTTCAAAAGTAAATTGAATATGTTTTGGAAGGAAATAAAATTGTAGGACTGCAGGGATAGAACAGGGCAATAGGACTGTGGATTGCACTGCATAGAATTAGCAAGGACTTGATGAAACTAGGTAAAAACAATGACTGCAGATGCTGGAAACCAGATTCTGGATTAGTGGTGCTGGAAGAGCACAGCAGTTCAGGCAGCATCCAAGGACCTTCGAAATCGACGTTTCGGGCAAAAGCCCTTCATCAGGAAACTGATTAAACCAGCCTCCTCCTGTAGTGTTGTGATTCTGTCACAATTAAAATAGAAATTCTGACCCATTTCTGTTTTACCTTAACACTTAACTTCTTCAAAAACTTCATTCCAGCCTCCCAAACTTTTAAACTTACAAAACTCTGTTCCTCCACCACTCCTTCATTGCTATCATTTCTTTTCCCCTAGATCACAAAGTTCAATTTCCTTCTTTGAAAATGCCTCTGTCACTTCTCTGGAACTACATTCCAATTGATTTCCTACACTTTCTTTCAACTCTCGATGCCGGTCTCTTCCTTGCTCAATCAGTTTCTGCTCAATCAGTAACTGGACTTTTAGATCTGGGGCCTACCACAGAAAACCTATTGCTTAGACCCTATGCTATTACTTGTGATCCCATCTTTGAAAGCTTTCTCAAACTCTTTGCCATGAACTCAGTTTGCCCTTCTCATTCTTCTACTGCCTTTCAATTCATATTCTGCTGTTTGGGACACATTTTAGTATTAGTTCCATATAGAAAAATAATTGTTATCACTACGCTTTTCTTACAACAAATGTTAGTCTATTCATAGTTCCCCTAGTGCAAAATATCTGTTCATATCCATTCCTACCTACAAGTGGAAGTATTACATTTAAATTGTGATTTTTGTTGGGGTCCTAACATGAAAATTGTTAATGTTTCTGTCAGTGTCAATTCTAACAAATTTGTCAAACATTATTTTCCTTTTATAAATCTACCCTCTACCTAAGTTTACCATTCTTTTCTATGTGTCTAGTTATCACATCTTCTATATCAGATTCTAACATTTTCTCTACTATTTTTGAAAAACTCCAATCCTCCATCACCCCCTCTCACTGGTATCACTTTACTCCCAGATCACTAAGTTCAAAGTTCCTTCTTTGAAAACTTTTGAAGTCAAAATAACAGGTCCATTTTCCAACTTCCTCCCTTATTCAATAGTAGGGTTACATTTGCTATTTTCCAGTCCACAGGACCTTTTCCAGAATCTCTTGAATTTTGAAAAATAATCACCAATGCATCCTTTATCTCTTATAGCCACCTCCTTCAAAGCTCTGGGATATAGTTCATCCGTCAAGGAAATTTATCAACCTTCAATTAAATTAACTTTTCAAGTACTACCTTTTTACCAGTACAGATTTCCTTCAATTCTTCGGTTTCATGAGTATTTCTGTATTGTCGTTTGTGATGACAGATGCAAAGCTTTTCCGCCATTCCCTGTTCTACATGACACATTTTCCTGTCTACACCTGTAATGGGCCCACCATTGTCTTAAATAACTTTTTTCCTTTTCACATACCAAAAGAAGCTTTTACAATCAGCCTCCTTTTCCTCATTAGTCTGTTTTCATATTCTTTTTTCCCTTTCTTAATGAGTTTCTTGTTCCTCTGTTAGGTTCTTAAGTGCTCCCCATTCTCCAGGTTTTCACTTTTCTGACATCTTTATAAACCACTTAATTTGATGTAATGAAGTATTTAACTCTTCATTAACCATGATTAATTTACTTTCCCTTTGGATTTGAACCTTAGAAGGATTTGGTTCTATTATAGACAATGTAGTATTTATTTAAATGCTAGCCATTGCCTGTCTACTATCACATGTTTAAACATATTTTCCCAATCCACCATAGCCAACTTATTATTCATATCATCATATTGTCCTTTCTTGAGATCTAAAATCCTACTTTCAGAATATAGTATTGCATTCAGACCCAATGTGAAATTCTATCACATAATGGTCACTATTTACCAATACTCCTTTACAACAAGGTTATTAATTAGCCTTTTCTTCCAATACTAAATCCCGAGATGGCTCCTCAATATACTGCTCCATGAACCCATGTCATACAGACTCCGGGAATTCATACTCCACAGAATTAACGTTGATTTAGTTAACCCTATCCATGTGTAAGTTAGCCATTAGTACTGTGTCACTCATGTTACAAGCAGTTCTAATTTCTGATTTTTCACTGCTGCAGTTTAGACCAAGACAAGTTTGCTTCCATCTAACATGTTAAATTTTAAATTCTCTGACACTGGCAAATCTAATTTTACAAGTTCCTCAAGTCCTAATTTTCTCCTGGATGTTCCAATCTACATATCCATCTTTACGTATCTCCATGTCCTTCTATCCCCATACGACCATAAGATAGAGGCCATTTAACTCATCATGTCTGCTCCACAATTAAATCATGGCTGATTTATTTCTCAATCTCATTCTCCTTCCTTCTCCTTATAACCCTTGATCCCCTTATCAATCAAGAACCTATCTAACGGTGTCTTAAATACTGTCTACTCAATGGCTTGGCCTGCACAACCCTCTGCAGCAATAAGTTCCACAGATTAACCACCCTCTGGCCGATGAAATTCCTCCTCACCTCAATTCTAAAGGCTCATCCCTTCACTCAGAGGCTGTGCTCTCTGTCGAAGTCTCTCCGATGTAAATATCTTCTCCACGTCCACTCTATCCAGGCCTCTCAGTATCTTGTAAGTCTCAATTAGATCACCCCTCATCCCTCTAAACACCAAGTACAGATCCAGAGTTCTCAATCACTCCTCATTTGACAAGCCCTTCATCCCCTCGATCATTCTTGTAAAACTCGTCTGGAGCCCTTCCAATACCAACACATCCTTCTTTAGAAATGGGGCCCTCAACTGCTCACAATATTCCAAATGCAGTCTGGCCTGAGCCTTATACAGCCTCAGCAGTATATCTCTGGTCTTGTATTTAACTTTCTTGAAATGAATGCTAATGTTGCATTTGCCTTTCTAACTGCCAACTCAACCTGCATGCTAACCTTACAAGAATCCTGAACTAAGTCTCCAAAGTCCCTTTGGGCTTCAGATTTCTCAAGCCTTTCCCCATTTAGAAAATAGTGCATCTCGCACTTTCCCACATTATATTCCAACTGCCACTTCTTTGTCAACTCTCTCTACCTGTCCAAGTCCTTCTACAGCCTCCCTGCTTCCTCAACACTACCTGTCCCTGCACCTATCTTTATGTCATCTGCAAACTTAGTAACAATTCCCTCAGTTCCTTTATCAAGATCATTTATGCATTAACTTGAACAGCTGTGATCCCAACATGGATCCCTGAGGAACTTCACTAGACATTGGCTGCTGTCTTGAAAAAGACACCATTATCCCTACCTCTGCTTACTGCCAGTCAGCCAAGTCTCTGTCAATGCTAGTACCTTGCCCCTAACACCATGGGCTCCTATCTTCTTTAGCAGTCTCCTGCGCAGCACCTTGTCAAAGGCCTTCAGGAAATTCAAATAGATCACATCCATTGGCTGTCTTTTGTTTCACCTGCTCAGTACTTCCTCAATAAATTCTAATCGATTCACCAAAGCCATGCTGACTCAGCCTTATTAACCATGTACTTCCAAGTACTCTGCAAGACTCTAAGATCTTACCAGTGACTGACGTAAAGCCACTAGGTTTATAATCTCCTCTCTGCTGCCTTCCTTCCTATTTAGATAAAGGTTTTACATTAACCATTTTACAATCCTTTGGGACCTTGCCAGACTCCAGCGATTCCTGAAAAAATCACCTCCAATGCCTCTACAATTTCCTCGGCTATCTCCTTCAGAACTCCAGAGTGTGGTCCATCTGGTCTGGGTGATTTACCCACCTTCAAACCTTTCAGCTTCCCCAGCGCCTCCTCCTCTGTGATGGCCACTACACTCACCTCTGCCCTTTGACTCTCTTGAAGTTCTGGTAGGCTGCTGGAATGCTGCTGGTATCTTCTACTGTGAAAATTGATGCAAAGTACCTATTCAGTTCTTCTGCTATTTCTTTATTCCTCATTAAGACTTTTCCAGCCTTGTATTCCAGTGGTCCGATATCTACTCTTGTCTCTCTCTTGTCTTTTTCATATCTATCTAAAAAGACACTTGCAACCTTCTTTTATATTACTAGCTAGCTTATTCTCATATTTCATCTTCTGCTCCCTTATTGCTTTTATAATTATTTTCTACTGATCTTTAAAGACTTCCTAATCCTCTGGTTTCCCACTAATCTTCACCACATTATATGCTTTTTCTTTTGCTTTTCTGCTGTCCCTGACTTCTTCCCTGGTTGTCTCTTCCTCTCCTATGCTTTATCATTGCAATGAATTTCTGATGTTGCCTCCTAAATTAACCCCAGAAACTCCTGTCATTGCTGCTAGACTGTCTTCCCTGCTCGGCTCCCCGTTCAATCAATTTTCAACTTTGGCAGCAGATTGCCTTGGTTCACTCCTGTGAAACTTTCACACTAACCTGTGCATTAAGCTACTTCTCCTAAAAAAAATCATCAATCTATTTATTTGACTAAGTTTTTTAGTTTCCCCACCTAATTTTCTTCAATAAATGATTTCAACCGTGATGCACCCAGTTTTCACACTGCAGGTCGTCCATTTACTGATGTTCAAAAGTGAGTGACTTTGATGTCAAAGAAAACATTTGCAACTGATTTTAAAATGTTGACAATTGTTGCATTAGTCGAAAATGCAGTGGCGAATTTGTACATATCAAGGTCCAACAGTCAACAATGAGATGGTTGGGGGGGTGGGAGAGGGGAGGGTGGTGCTGGAAAAGCACAGCAGGTCAGGCAACATCCAAGGAGCAAGAAAGTCACGTTTCGGTCAAAAGCCCTTCATCAGGAATGACCAGTTCTGGTGATGTTGGTTGAGGGACCATAGAGAGAAAGTGAGGGCTGCAGATGCTGGAGATCAGAGCTGAAAATGTGTTGCTGGAAAAGCGCAGCAGGTCAGGCAGCATCCAAGGAACAGGAGAATCGACGTTTCGGGCATAAGCCCTTCTTCAGGAATGAGCAAAGTCATTTCCTCATTCCTGAAGAAGGGCTTATGCCCGAAACGTCGATTCTCCTGTTCCTTGGATGCTGCCTGACCTGCTGCGCTTTTCCAGCAACACATTTTCAGCTCTGAGGGACCATAGAGATAATTTCCCCACTCTTGGGTCTCCGTTTCATGTCTCATGTGAAAGACAATACCTCTGATAATGCAGCATTCCCTCCAAAGTACCTATCATGCTTCTTTGCATAATCTTGAATACAGATTCCTTCAAATTCAGAGGCGAATATATTGCTGACAGCTCATTTAGTTGCCTTTCCAGAATTCTGTCATGTGCTACTCATCTCTGTTTTACCTGCATTATGGAGGACAGAAAAGTGTGGCTCTTTCCAATTGATGGTATTTAAATAGATTGCTATCAGCGCAAAAATAATACCAACTGGAAAGTTTAGACAAACTAAAGACATTCCCACTTGTAACCACAAGATGGCATTTTAAACTTCCTGAAACTATTCTGTTAAGGCAAGCAAAAGCTGATGTGGGAAACATGTTAAGGGTATTGCACTGGAAATATGCTTCAATGCTATTTCATAAGGAAAATAGAAATAGGTCAGCCACACATTCTAAAGACATCAATATCAAAAACATTAATTTTACAACAGGAAAATATATATGTTGGTGTTCTAGAAGTTCAGAGTTCTATTCAGATGTGAATATTATGTAGGTTTTAGTGAGTAGCAAATTAGCAATATTGAAATCTTAAAGCAGAGTTGTAAGTGCAAATTGTCAACATTCTTGTTAGCCTATGTTATTCAATTTCTAATGTTCAATGACATACTTTGGTCCTTGGACTCTCAATGCAATCCACTTTTTAAATCAATTTATGGATCTGGGCATCATTGGTTAACCAATCATTTATTCCCCACTCCTAATTGTTCTGGAGCTGCCTTCTAAAATTGCTGTAGTCCTTGGAAGGCAAGTACATCCTCAAGCCAGGATGGTGTGTGGTTTAAAGGGGACAGTGTAGGTAGTGTTCCCATGCATTGCTGCCCTTATTGTTCCAGGTGGTTGAGGTTGCGGGTTTGGAAGATGCTGTTGAAATACATTTGGAAAATGACTACAGTGCATCTTGCTGCTGTTGGGCGGCACGGTGGCACAGTGGTTAGCACTGCTGCCTCACAGCGCCAGAGACCCGGGTTCAATTCCTGCCTCGGGCGACTGTCTGTGTGGAGTTTGCACGTTCTCCCCGTGTCTGCGTGGGTTTCCTCCGGGTGCTCCGGTTTCCTCCCTCAGTCCAAAGATGTGCAGGTAAGGTGAATTGGCCATGCTAAATTGCCCATAGTGTTAGGTAAGGGGTAAATGTAGGGGTATGGGTGGGTTGCGCTTCGGTGGGTCGGTGTGGACTTGTTGGGCCAAAGGGCCTGTTTCCACACTGTAATGTAACCTAATCTGTAATCTAATCTTATACACTGCTGCCTGTGTTTGATTAGAAAGGGAGTGAATTTTGAACATGATGAATGGGCTGCCAATCAAGTGGGCTGCTTTCTCCTGTTTGTTTCTTGTGTATTGTTAGAGCTGCATTCCTCCAGGCATGGGGAGAGTATTCCATCAGAGGTATGACCTGTGCCTTGTAAATGATAGATGGCTTTGGGGAGGCAGGAGTTGAGTTTCTTACCATGGAATTCTCAGCCTCTGATCTGCTACTGCAGCCACAGTCTTTATATTGTGACAAAAGGCAGCAGATGCTAGAATCCAAAAATAGACAAGCAGGGGCTGGAAGAACACAGCGAGCCAGACAGCATCCAGAAGTGGAGAAAGTCACCTTTCTGAGTATAACCCTTCAAAGAAGAGTTTGTACCTGAAATGTTGACTTCTCCACCTCCTGATGCTGTCTGGCTTGCTGTGTTCTTCCAGCCTCCTGCTTGTCTATTACAGTCTTTATATGGCTGGTCCAATTCTAGTTAATGTAACTCTCAGGCTGTTGATACAAAGGGATTCAGCAATGATCCTGACCAAGAGCGTCAAGAGGAGATGGTAAGATTCTCTTTTTTTTTGTTCAGCATGTTACAAAAAAATCTGTAAACATTCCAAAATAATTTATTTTTAAAATTGTTAGTATTAGTAGAGTTTAAAGTCACTAATTGGATATAGATAAATTGTTATTGCTTCGACTGTCAGGCACAATTGCAAGTTCATCTGAGAATAGTTTTTTTTATTTTGTTGATTTCTGACAACTGCAGGAATATGATCTAATATTCAGCATTCGAAAAGACCTTGACATGTTTGACTTGGATTGAGTCATTCATTCAATACAATCAATAGCAAAGAGTACATCTTGCACAAACTCAATATATGCATTGCAGTAACAAATAATGCATGAAATAGTAAAATCAGGAAATATGTTGCAGACTATTTTTGCATTATAATGTTGTTGCTGAAGGCAGGAATACTTTGCACAAAATGTAAAATATAGTCCTATGATTCTCATTCCATAGTGAGGTTGGCTGAACCCCTTGAATGTTCACCAGGCCAGAATTTCCCTGAAATACAAACGTCACTTAGTGGTCCATCTCTAATGCAAATTAATTTGCCCAGAATTTACTGGATCATGGCAGGAAAGCAGTTAGGAGATTTTAAGTCTGAATTCATAAGAGATAAAACTGTGATTGGACTTAATTCTCAGATCTTCTATAGTATGAGGAAAGTTTTTTTTTAACTTTTTGAAGAAAACTATTCAAATCAAACTGGAGGCAGAAACCAGGAGGAATCACCGGGATTGCATCCTGAAAGGAAAAAGACACATTTACCACAGAAGGGCAACAGAATCAATCAGAAGGTCAAAAACATTCTAACGTTACACATGACAAACCAACAAAAAGGGTAGACACACGCTAAGGGTCAGTGCCAGTCTCACAAATACAAGGAGAGTCTAACTATGACAAAGGAATGCTACATCTGAAAAATTCTAACACATTGCCATAAGATGAACCAAAGTAGCAGTTTTAGAGTACAGTCAAGTGCCAGATGCCTATTCATGCAAAGATGTTAATATGATAGAACCACCACCACTGGAAAAGATACCCTAGTCATTGCTGGGGAAAATTATAGCTTAGGAGAAAGTGAGGACTGCAGATGCTGGAGATCAGAGCTGAAAGAAGTATTGCTGGAAAAGCGCAGCAGGTCAGGCAGCATCCAAGGAGCAGGAGAATCGACGTTTCGGGCATAAGCCCTTCTTCTGCTCCTTGGATGCTGCCTGACCTGCTGCGCTTTTCCAGCAACACTTCTTTCAGCTCAGAAATTATAGCTTAACCGACTTGAGTTTGACAAAATTTGTTTCTGGCAATAAGCATCTTATTAATTTTAAGATTGATACAAGGATAAGTGACACTGCCTTATCAGATCAAACATCATGGCTGACAAAACAGAAGCCATAGCTGACACATATGAAATGCAATGGTCCTGGTTGCATCATTCTCAATTATTTACAAGTATGCTACAAGTAACTCTGCAATGCAAAGAATATTAGAGAGTTAAGAATGTATTTGTGATTCAGAATCAATACTTTTCACTTTTGAGCTAGCGTGTAGTCTTGACCCAAACATCCTTGAGTCAACAGATAGATATCAACGGGGTCCAAGGTTACTAGTCCAGGAACAAGCCATGATCAATTGGTCAAACGACAACCAATAAAAGATTTCATTGGGGTCCATAAAACTTATATGGGAACCCAAAAAGAAGAAAAATCCATTTGTATTACCTACAATGCCATAAAGTAAATCTTTCATTTAGCTGAGAAGATGAATTGGCCAGCAAGCCAAAAGAGGCTCAAGAACAAAAAAAAACAAGAAAGTGCTCCCTCTCATCAGTATTGCATGAAAGGATTGTCGGATCGAAAGTCCAGTGAATTGGTTGAGAACACATACTTTCAGCATTTCAAACTGAAATGATTTACAAATGTATGACCAAAGACTTGTTATTCCTGCTTCTCTTTGAAAAGAGGAGTTGGAAAGGAAACACTGGAAATATTTAGGCATAGCCAGTGTATAGCTGTGGCTCAGTTGGCAATATGGCAGCCAGAGATCTCAAGAAAAGTCAACGATCTTATAACTCATTATGAAATCTGGAATTATACAGATTTGTCAGGAATCTGTCAGTTAAAAAAAATCCTATAATCACTGAAGACAGAAAAGAAGAACAAAATCAACATTGTTTTGTAAAGAAGATTGAGAACAAGCAAGGGCAGGGTACCCCACCTGAACCCATTCGAGAAACCTCGACAGTTTGGTGAACAAAGTGAATCAATGGTGTTGACTGTGATGTTCGGTGATGAGGCAAACACAAGTTAAAGAGCAAGATTTCAGTCCTTCATCTTCCAAAGAAGAATGATCAGTATCAGGGTCAGAGATTATGCTGAGTAACAGGAACAAGAATGTGAAGATGACTGGTTCATTGGGTAGACATCCACAGAGAGAGAGTGAATGAAGCTGTTCAAACTACTCAACAGGTTGAAGTAAAACATTTAATATACTTCAACACAGATGTATCAGCAGATTGAGAAGGCAGATTTTCTTGTGCAGAATGAAAGTGAGCTGCATACAACTGCATGGATGCCTGGACAATGCCCACAGATAGAGATCATGGTTAATGACAATTACTTGGCTTTAGGATACTGCAAAAAAAAAAGTACTTATTTCCAAAGAGCAAACATCTTCTATGACGGATGTTTTGAGATTAAAGGTCCACCATGTGGTGTTATGGAGCACCTACCAGAGTTAGCAGGGAAGAGTTCCTCTGCATAGCAATTCAGATGCTTAGGGGTACTTTAGGACTAATTACCAATTTTAGAGGAAGCAACATCCTCTGCAGAGGATATTCAAGAGATAAAAGATCTTCCAGAGGAGAAATGATTTACAAATCAATAAAGTTCAAGATCAGAATCAAGGTCAACAGTGCTCAAGCTCAAGATTTAACAATCTCCCAATGCCAAAGGGTATGTACTCTGGAAGAATTGTGAAACCTCCACACTATCTAAATTCCTGAAATCAGAGACTCAGTGGATAGAGTAGTGATAAATATAAATGTCATTATATGCCAAAAAAAACCCAGATGTTAATCATGGGGACAAAAAAGCTTGCAACAATCTTATCTTGTATAAGAAAAGATTTAGAAAAGGTTAATGTTGAAAACTTATTTAAGCTCCATCCAATCCGATGATGTCCTACAGTCTTAGATGTTGAATAAAGGAGTTTAGTTCAAGGTCCCAATGGAGATAGATGACATCCTTGTCTCCTGATAGATACAAGAATTAAGACCAACAAGCCAATATAATGTGAGGCTATTGCTGTCTCTTGCCTCTTTTTAAGACTCACTGGTGGTTCATCCTCTACCAATATTGATCTGGTAGTGGTTGTTTGCATAATACCTACTAAACGAGCTTTACAATTCTGGGGAAAAGTGACCCCTTTTCTGAAAATCTGCTAAAGTTACGAGGCAGGTGTAAAGAAGTAAGTATTGATGAAGTAATCAAGGTAACAATGTCAGGATCAGTGAGAACATAATATCTAAAACTGAGGAGACAGAGTGAGATTGGTTACCATTGGACTATAGATAGAGTCAAAACGTGTGACGCTGGAAAAGCACAGCAGGTCAGACAACATCAGAGTCTACATCGACTCTACTGCTCCTCGGATGCTGCCGGACCAGCTGTGCCTTTCCAGCACAACATCTTTTGACTCTGATCTCCAGACCTTACTTTCTCCATTGAACTATAGACAGACTATTAGTAGATTGCAAAATGCAGTATTGTGAGGGAACAACTTTAGGATTTTCAAAAATGCTGAAAATCATTGTAAGAACCTCTTAACCAGTGCTACTTCTGTAAAGGCATTTGTTTTTTATCTAAGCTTCAATCACCTTTAATTTGTTGCATATGAATGTGACCAATAATACCACACCACCTGTGCACTGTTCAGCAATGCAAGGGACAAAACCAATTCCCACCTCCAACCCCCAAAACCAAACCACTAGTGAGTCATGTTGGATTCAATGTTTTTCAGCTGTCTCAAGGAGAGTGCAAGTGCAAACATTATATAAAACTGCAGATGTCTGTGTGTCTTCCGAAGCTAATCACAGAGCTTAATGAGCCAAGTCAGTTTGACATTCACAATTAATGGCATCATCAGAAACCCATGATTGTGTTCCATTCTTGGAAACACATCTGATGTTCTTTATGTAGCATAGGCATGGTGACTACTTACCATAAAATGTCATTTTAACCCAGATACTGAGTTACATATTCCTAGTACATGGTGTTCTTATTAACCTCTGAATTAAAACATGGACATGTTAAAAATTAATAAGAAATAATAGAACTGGGAGGAGCTTTGAAGCTCTGCAAAATATTTTCAGATCTTTAATCAAGAAAAATCTTGAAATACTATGCACCTTCTGATTCTATCTTGCTACCTACCCTCCCATATGATTCTAGTACTAACTGCTTGATTTACTTGATATTTCTAATCAACTTGTTCCAGACATGTGACTCACCTCGACAGCAATTGGGACTTGAATCTGGGCCGTCAGACACAGGGATAGGGATACAACCACTGCACCACAAGAGTCCTACTACTTGATTTCTACAGCATATGAGCCATTAAATCACCATGGTTTGTACAATATCCATGATTAAACCACTTAAGCAATTTCAAAGGGAATGGAGTTTAAAAGAAGGGAAGTTTTGCTGAAACTATACAAAGTACTTGGAATACCTGAACAGATTTTGGGCCTATTATTAAAGTAAAGTACTGTTGTGGGGGATGACTTACCAGGGGTAAGCAATGGGGCATAGGTCTCTGGCACAGATTCTGTCCCTGTTGCTCAGAAGGGAAGGGGGAAGAGGGGCAGAGCATAAATCATTGGGGACTCCATAGTTAGGGGTCAGATAGAAGGTTCTGTGGGAATGAGAGAAACTCATGTTTGGTGTGTTGCCTCCCAGGTGCCAGGATTCAGGATGTCTCTGATGGTGTTTTAGAATCCTTGGGGAGGGGGGTCCAGCCCCAAGTCATGGTCCACATAGGCGTCAACGAAATATGTAGGAAGAGAGATGAGGATTTAAGGCAGAAATTCAGGGAGCTAGGGTGGAAGCTTAGAGCTAGGACAAAGAGAGTTGTTAACTCTGGTTTATTGCCCGTGCCACGTGCTAGCGAGGCGAGGAATAGGGAGAGAGAGGAGTTGAACTATTGACAACAGGGATTGTGCAGGAGGGAAGGTTTTGGATTCCTGGATAATTGGGGCTCTTTCTGGGGTAGGTGGGACCTCTACAAACAGGATGGCCTTCACCTGAGGGATATTTGCTAATGCTCTTCGGATGGGTTTAAACTAATTCAGCAGGGGGATGGGAACTGAAATTGTAGGTCGAGTGTAGAGGAGTTTGAGAATAGGGAGGTCCAAAATAAGATTTCAGGGTTGCAAGAGGGCACCAGCAAGCAGGTTCTGGGATTTACATGTTTCAGTAAGAACAGAGAAAATGGTAAAAGAGGTAGGGGTGTGGCATTGTTAGTCAAGGATAGTATTACGGCTGGAGAAAGGACGTTTAAGGACTCGTTAACTGAGGTAGCATGGCCTGAGATTAGAAACAGGAAAGATGAAGTCACCCTGTTCAGAGTTTTCTATAGTCCTCTGAATAGTTCCTGACAGTTAGAGGAAAGGATTGGAAAGATGAGAGTAAGAATTGGGGACTTTAACTTTCCAAATACTGACAGGGAATATTATAGTTCAAGTACTTTAGATGGGTCAGTTTTTTCCAATGTGTGCACGAGGGTTTCCTGACATAGTATGTAGACAGACCAACAAGGGACGAGGCCACATTGGATTTGGTACTGGGTAATGAACCCGGCCAGGTGTTAGATTTGGAGGTAAGTGAATACTTTGGTGATAGTGACCACAATTCAGTTATGTTTACTTTAGCGATGGAAAGGGATAGGTATACATGGGAGGATGTGAGCTACAGCTGGGGGAAAGGCAATTATGATGCGATTAGACAAGATGCATAGGATGGGGGAGGAAACTGCAGGGGATGGGCAGAACAGAATTGTGGAGCTTATTCAAGGAACAGCTATTATGTGTCCTTGATAAGTATGTAACTGTCAGACAAGGAGGAAGTTGTCCAGCGCAGGAGTTGTGGTTTACTAAGGAAGTTGAATCTCTTGTCAAGAGGAAGAAGGCGGCTCACGTTAGAATGAGATGTGAAGACTCAGTTCGGGTGCTTGAGAGTTACAGAGTCACCAGGAAAGACTTAAAGAGAGAGCTAAGCTGAGCGAGGAGGAGACATGAGACGTTATTGGCGGATCGGATCAGGGAAAAATCTAAAGCTTTCTATAAGGGATAAGAGAATGACTAGAGTAATATTAGGGCCAATCAAGGACAGTAGTGGGAAGTTGTGCGTGAGGTCAGAGGAGATGGGAGAGGTGCTAAATGAATATTTTTTGTCAGTATTTAATTGGAAAAAGATAATGTTGTCGAGGAGAATACTGAGAAACGGGCTTCTAGAATAGATGGGATTGAGGTTCACAAGGAGGAAGTATTAGAAATTCTGGAAAGTGTGAAAATAGATATCCCCTGTACAGGATGTGATTTCTCTAGAGATTCTCTGGGAGGCCAGGGAGGAGATTGCTGAGCCTTTTGCTTTGATGTTTATGTCGTCATTATCTACAGGAATAGTGCCAGAAGATATGAGGATAGCAAATGTTGTTCCCTTGTTTAAGAAGGGGAGTAGAGACAACCCTGGTAATTATAGACCAGTGAGCCTTGCTTCGGTTGTGAGTAACATGTTGGAAAAGGTTATAAGAGGTCTATAATCATCTCGAAAGGAGTATGTTGATTCAGGATAGTCAACACAGTTTTGTGAAGAGTAGCTCGTGCCTCACAAACCTTAATTAATTACTTGAGAAGGATGAGGGTAAAGCCATTGATGTGGTGTATATGGATTTCAGTAAGGCATTTTTTAGATTAGATTATTTATTTACATTGTAAATTTACATTTACAGGCCCTTTGGCCCAACAAGTCCACACCGACCCTCTGAAGAGCAACCCACCCAGACCCATTCCCCTACACCTAACACTACGGGCAATTTAGCATGGACAATTCACCTAACCTACACATCTTTGGACTGTGGGAGGAAATCGGAGCACCCAGAGTAAACCCATGCAGACACGGGGAGAATGTGCAAACTCCACATAGACAGTTGCCTGAGGCGGGAATTGAACCCAGGTCTCTATTTGGTAAGGTTCCCCATGGTAGGCTACTGCACAAAATATGGAGGCATGGGATTGAGGGTGATTTAGCGGATTGGATCAAACATTGGCGAGCTGAAAGAAGACAGAGGGTGGTGGTTGATGGGAAGTGTTCAATCTGGAGTTCAATTACTAGTGGTATACCGCAAGGATCTGTTTTTGGGGCCACTGCTGTTTGTCATTTTTATAAACAACCTGGATGAGGGCTTAGAAGGTTGGGTTAGTAAATTTGGGGAATACACTAAGGTCAGTGGAGTTGTGGATAGTGCCGAAGGATGTTGTAGGTTACAGAGGGACATAAGGAAGCTGCAGAGCTGGGCTGAGAGGTGGCAAATGGAGTTTAATGCAGAAAAGTGAGAGGTGATTCACTTTGGAAGGAGTAATAGGAATGCAGTGTACTGGGCGAATGATAGGATTCTTGGTAGCATAGATGAGCAGAGAGGTCTCTGTGTCCATGTACATAAATCCCACAAAGTTGCCACCCAGGTTGATTGGGTTGTTAAGAAGGCATAGTGTGTTAGCTTTTACTGGTAGCGGGATCGAGTTTCAGAACCATGAGGTCATGCTGCAGCTGTACAAAACTCTGGTGCGGCCGCACTTGGAGTATTGTGTGCAGTTCTGGTCACTGCACTATAAGAAGGATGTGGAAGCTTTGAAAAGAGTTCAGAGGAGATTTAATAGGATGTTGCCTAGTATGGACGGAATATCTTATGAGGAAATTTGAGGGACTTGAGGCTGTTTTTGTTAGAGAAAAGAAGGTCGAGAGGTAACTTAGTTGAGACATATAAGATGATCAGAGGTTAGGTTGGGTGGACAGTGAGAGCCTTTTTCCTGGGATGGTGATGGTTAGCACAAGGGGCATGACTTTAAATGGAGGGGTGATAGATTTAGGACAGATGTCAGAGGTAGTTTCTTTACTCAGAGTAGCAGGGACATGGAACCCACTGCCCGCAACAGTAGTAGACTCGGCAACTTTTAAGGGCATTGAAATGGTCATTGGATAGGCATATGGATGAGAGTGGAATAGTGTAGGTTAGATGGGTTTCACGGGTTGGTGTAACATCGAGGACTGAATGGTCTGTACTGCGCTGAAATGTTCTATTTATACAGGCATTGGAGACCATCCAGAGAAGGTTCACTAGGGTTCATGCCAGGCTAGGAGGAGCTATTTTATGAGAGGTTGGGCCTGTACTCATTGGAATTTAAAAGAATGAGAGGTAATCTTACTGAAACACAAGATTAAGACCATAAGACATAGGAGTGGAAGTAAGGCCATTCAGCCCATCGAGTCCACTCCGCCATTTAATCATGGCTGATGGGCATTTCAACTCCACTTACCCGCATTCTCCCCGTAGCCCTTAATTCCTTGTGACATCAAGAATTTATCAATCTCTGCCTTGAAGACGTTTAGCGTCCTGGCCTCCACTGCGGCAATGAATTCCACAGGCCCACCACTCTGTGGCTGAAGAAATGTCTCCGCATTTCTGTTCTGAATTTACCCCCTCTAATTTTAAGGCTGTGCCCACGGGTCCTAGACTCCTCGCCTAATGGAAACAATTTCCTAGCATCCACCCTTTCCAAGCCATGTATTATCTTGTAAGTTTCTATTAGATCTCCCCTTAATCTAAACTCCAATGAATACAATCCCAGGATCCTCAGCCGTTCCTCATATGTTAGACCTACCATTCCAGGGATCATCCGTGTGAATCTCCGCTGGACACACTCCTGTGCCAGTATGTCCTTCCTGAGGTGTGGGGCTCAAAACTGGACACAGTACTCCAAATGGGGCCTAACCAGAGCTTTATAAAGTCTCAGGAGCACATCGCTGCTTTTATATTACAACCCTCTTGAGATAAACGACAACATTGCATTCGCTTTCTTAATCACAGACTCAACCTGCATGTTTACCTTAAGAGAATCCTTGACTAGCACTCCCAGATCCCTTTGTACTTTGGCTTTATGAATTTTCTCACCGTTTAGAAAGTAGTCCATGCTTGTATTCTTTTTTCCAAAGTGCAAGACCTCGCATTTGCTCACATTGAATTCCATCAGCCATTTCCTGGACCACTCTCCCAAACTGTCTAGATCCTTCTGCAGCCTCCCCACTTCCTCAGTACGACCTGCCTGTCCACCTAACTTCGTATCATCGGCAAACTTCGCTAGAATGCCCCCAGTCCCTTCATCCAGACCATTAATACATAACGTGAACAGCTGCGGCCCCAACATTGAACCATGCAGGACACTGCTTGTCACCGGCTGCCATTCCGAAAGAGAACCTTTTATCCCAACTCTCTGCCTTCTGTCAGACAGCCAATCCTCAATCCATGCCAGTCGCTCACCTCGAACACCATGGGCCCTCACCTTACTCAGCAGCCTCACGTGTGGTACCTTATCAAAGGCCTTTTGGAAGTCTAGATAGACCACATCCACTGGGTTTCCCTGTCTAACCTACTTGTCACCTCTTCAAAGAATTCTAACAGGTTTGTCAGGCACGACCTCCCCTTACTAAATCCATGTTGACTTGTTCTAATCCGACCCTGCTCTTCCAAGAATTTAGAAACCTCATCCTTAACGATGGATTCTAGAATTTTACCAACAACCGAGGTTAGGCTAATTGGCCTATAATTTTCCATCTTTTGTCTTGCTCCTTTCTTGACAAGGGGGTTACAACAGCGATCTTCCAATCATCTGGGACTTTCCCTGACTCCAGTGACTTTTGAAAGATCTCAACCAACGCCTCCGCTATTTCCTCAGCCACCTCCCTCAGAACTCTAGGATGTAGCCCATCGGGGCCATGAGATTTATCAATTTTAAGACCTTTTAGCTTTTCTAGCACTTTCTCTTTTGTAATGGCAACCATACTCAACTCAGCCCTCGACTCCCTTTAATTGTTGGGATATTACTCATGTCTTCCACTGTGAAGACTGATGCAATGTACTTATTAAATTCTCCAGCTATTTCCTTATCTCCCATCACTAGCCTTCCAGCATCAGTTTGAAGTGGCTCAATGTCTACTTTTGCCTGTCGTTTGTTTCTCATGTATTGAAAGAAACTTTTACTATCATTTCTAATATTACTGGCTAGCCTACCTTCATATTTGATCCTCTCCTTCCTTATTTCTTTGTTATCCTCTGTTTGTTTTTGTAGCCTTCCCAATCTTTTGATTTCCCAGTGCTCTTGGCCACTTTATAGGATCTCTCTTTTTCTTTGATACATTTCCTGACTTCCTTTGTCAGCCATGGCTGTCTAATCCCTCCCTGGATAATCTTTCTTTTCTTGGGGATGAACCTCTGTACTGTGTCCTCAATTATACCCACAAACTCCTGCCATTTTTGCTCTACTGTCTTCCCCGCTAGGCTCTGCTTCCAATCGATTTTCGTCAGTTCCTCTCTCATGCCCTCATAATTACCTTTATTTAACTGTAACACCATTACATCCGATTTTGCCTTCTCTCTTTCAAACTGCAGACTGAACTCTACCATATTATGATTGCTGCTTCCTAAGTGTTCCCTTACTTTATTATCTTTTATAAAGTCTGGTTCATTACATAGCACTAGGTCCAGAATAGCCTGCTCCCTTGTGGGCTCCATGACAAGCTGTTCCAAAAAGCCATCCTGTAAGCATTCCATGAATTCCCTTTCTTTGGATCCACTGGCAACATTATTTACCCAGTCCGCCTGCATATTGAAGTCCCCCATGATCACCGTGACCTTGCCTTTCCGACATGCCTTCTCTATTTCCCAGTACATGTTGCGCCCCTGATCCTGACCACTATTAGGAGGTCTGTACATAACTCCCACTATAGTTTTTTTGCCTTTGTGGTTCCTCAATTCCATCCACACAGACTCCACATCATCCAGTGCCATAGATTTAATTTTGTTCTTAACTTACAAGGCAAACCTGCCCTTTCTGCCCACCTCCCTGTCTTTTCAATAAGTTGTAAATCCTTGGATGTTTAACTGCCAGTCCTGAACCCCTGCAACCATGTCTCTGTGATGCCTACCACATCATAAGCATTCATGATGATCTGTGCCGTTAGTTCATCTACTTTGTTACGAATGCTACGAGCATTCAGGTAAAGTGCCTTAATGCTAACTTTCTTATCATTAGAGATATTGGAAGTCATAAGATGTCCCAAGTTATCCTTCCTTTTTGCTGCATTCCTAATCTGCCTCAAGCTTAAATCCACCTGCACACATGCTATCCTGCTGCTTATCTTTCTATTTAACTCCATACTCCCTGTCGCTTTCACTTTCCGTTCCCCCTAACTCAGAAGTTTAAAGTCCTACTGACCACCCTATTTATCCTCTTCGCTAGAACATTGGTACCAGATCGGTTCAGGTGGAGACCATCCCAATGGTACAGATGCCCCCAGTTCTAAAACTGATGCCAATGCCCCATGAAATGGAATCCCTCTTTCCCACACCAATCCCTTAGCCACGTGTTTACTTCCCTAATTTTCTTATCCCTATGCCAATTGGCACGTGGCTCGGACATAATCCGGAGATTATGACCCTTGAGGACCTGTACTTCAATTTCCTTCCTAGTGCTTGATAATTCCCAAACAGGTCCTCCACCCTAGCTTTGCCTATGTTGTTAGTCCCAACGTGGACCACAACTGGATCCTCCCCCTCCCACTCCAATATCCTTTCAAGCCAGTCGGAGATGTCCCGCACCATGGCACCGGGCAGGCAACACACCATGCGAGATTCCCGATCCGGCTTGCATAGGATACCATCTGTCCCCCTAATTATAGAATCCCCTATAACAACTACTTGTCCTTTTGCTCCCTCCTCTTGAATGACCTTCTGCACCATGGTGCCGTGGTCAGCTGGCTCATCCTGTCCAGAGCCCTTTTCCTCATCCGTACAGGGAGCAAGAATCTCATATCTGTTGGACAAGGTCAAGGGCTGAGGCTCCTGCACTCCTGAACTCAGGTTCCCCCTACCTGCCTCACTTACAGTCACACTCTGATGTCCCTGATCACTAACTGAATGTGAATTACTTAATCTCCCAGGTGTGACTGCCTCCTGAAACAAAGCGTCCAGGTAACTCTCCCCCTCCCGGATGTGCCGCAGTGTTTGAAGCTCAGATTCCAGATCATCAACTCTGAGCCAGAGTTCTTCCAGCAACCAACACTTGCTGCAGATGTGGTCACTGCCATTCACAATGGGATCAGCCAGCTCCACATCATACAGCTACAGCACATCACCTGCACAGCCATCTCTGCTTAGTTAATTACTTTATTACTTTGTATAAATTTGAGTTAAAATACTTTCTAATACCTCTCTGCTATAGTCTTTTTCTAAAAACCAATTAATAGATAAACCATAAAAATTAAATTTTTAACCAATCACCGATAAAGAAATAGAAAATCCTTAAATTAACAAACCAGAGTCCTATTTTTGGTTGGGGTGTGGGGTGGGAGACACAACACGTGTAGTGTCTCGAGTTCAGCCACTGCCGAGATATATTAACGGCAGTTCCCTGGTCGTCGCTCCCGCTCTTCCTGCTTATTAACTAGGTTAGAGGAGGATGGCAGGTGGGAGACACTACAGTAGTAGAGTCTCGTGTTTAGCCGCCTTGCTGATATATATGATCACTGCTTTCCTTCCCAGCTGCCCCTCTGGTCCTCGTCACTTCCTCCACTGCTCCCGCTTCTTCTCCGTTGCTGCGCGCACTCAAAATGGCTGTTGGCGTCGAAGGGTGAGTATTTATACTCACTGCTATCCTTCCTGGCTACCCCTCTGGTCCCCGTCACTTCCTCCGCTGCCCGATACCGGTAAGTAATTTTAATAAAAACTGCCTTACCTTATCTGCAGTCTTCCGAGTTCGTCCTCCCTCTGCTGCTGCTCGCACTCAAAGATTCTTAGCAAACTTGATCGTGTCCTCCTGTTTCCTATTCCCTTATCAGTCAAAGTAAACACTCAGAGACACAGTACGGCTTTAACTCCTTCATCTTTATTCCAGGCCCTGGGGGGGAAAGAGAGAAAATGACTGCCCATGTGTATAGAGACATGAGTTCTTGGTCTTCTCTCGAACAGCAGATTCTTAAGGAATTACATACAGAGGAACCTCGATTATCCAAATATCAATTATCTGAAGAAGAGCTCAAGGTCCCGATAGAAACGTTACATCAAAAGGTGTTTCCAACGCTGATCGCATTGTTTGTTTACAACGATTAAAAATGAACTCAGCTTACTGAAATGCTGCCGAGAACAGTCCTGGTCATTAAAGGGAGCCCAGGCACCATCTTCAAATGACTGACCACCCGCCCTCTCTCTCCCCACACTTGCCATGGAGTTTTACAAAGGGGTGTACCATAAACCCCTCCCCTTTCCCCAGATAATCTCTCCAACATTGTCCTATACAGAGGAAAGGTAAAAAGTTGCAGCAAAACGTTGTGTGTGCGCACACATGTGCTGTTTGAGACTCACCCCAAAGGCAGCAGAATTCTTACTGTTGGTGTCCAGTCTGACTGCCCCAGAGAGGGATTGGGGGAACGGACGGTGCAGGGGATGGGGTGGGGGAAGGTGGGAGGGGCAGACAGGGGCAGGTTTGGATGGGATTGGGGGGCAGGCTGAGGCAGACATTGGGTGGGGGTCCAGATGGGAGGGGTGGGTGTGGACAGGGTTGTGGGAGTAATGGGGGGGACAGGGGCTCATGTGCTGTGTGCTGCTGCCTAGTCTCCTGAACAGGGAGCAGACTTAGCAAATGCTCGCTGTGTCAATCCCTTTGAACTGATTAGGGTGGGGGAAGTCTTCAGCAATGCTGCAGACACAAAAGTGTGTGTCTTCTCAGAAACAAAACCTGAGACAGAGAGAAGGAGCAAGATTAGAGTGGTGCTGGAAAAGCACCAATAAACCACACCACCCTGTGGCCCAACATTTCAATTCCCCCTCCCACTCTGCCAAGGACATGGAGGTCCTGGGCCTCCTTCACCGCCGCTCCCTCACCACCAGACACCTGGAGGAAGAACGCCTCATCTTCCGCCTCGGAACACTTCAACCCCAGGGCATCAATGTGGACTTCAACAGTTTCCTCATTTCCCCTTCCTCCACCTCATCCCAGTTCCAAACTTCCAGCTCAGCACTGTCCCCATGACTTGTCCTACCTGCCTATCTTCTTTTCCACCTATCCACTCCACCCTCCCCCCGATCTTTCACCTTCATCCCCTCCCCCACTCACCTATTGTACTCTATGCTACTTTCTCCCCACCCCCACCCTCCTCTAGCTTATCTCTCCACCCTTCAGGCTCTCTGCCTGTATTCCTGATGAAGGGCTTTTGCCCGAAACGTCAATTTTACTGCTCCTCGGATGCTGCCTGAACTGCTGTGCTTTTCCAGCACCACTCTAATCTAGACGCTTGTTTCCAGCATCTATAGTCATTGTTTTTACCTAGAGAGGGGGAGCAAGGCAGGCAGAGCGAGCAAAAAGGAAACTTCAGAAAACTCCAAGCCCCAGAGGAGAGGCATTGGATCAATTAACCGAATAATGAATTATCTGAAAGAAATAGTTCCCACCCATCTCGTTAGGATAATCAAGGTTCCCTCTCTGTAGTCACTTACAGGGAGCAGCATCCAAATAAGGCAACATCTATATTGATTGGGTGACCATTCCAAAAGGTGAGCATCAACAGTAAAGATCAAGTCATCTGGTGTTAAGCTATGAATGTTCTTAATCTTGTTAACTGGCTTCACAAAATGAATTCATTTCACCTTGTTAACTGACTTTACATATGGAATGCTTTTTCACCTCGTCAACCCACTACCTTCCTTCAGCACCTCAGTGTTTACTGCAAGTTCTTATCTGATCCAAGTCATGCTTGCTGAGTCTCGGTCCCACACAACCCAAAATTTAACTCTTTCCCTGCCTGCTCATACCTTATACACTTTCTCAATAGGGTCGATTTGGAAAAGTTGTTTGCCCTTGTGGGATAGTCAAAGATTAGTGGGCATAATCTCAGAATAAGGGGTTGCACACATTTGAAAGAGACAAGAAGAGATCGCTTCTCTGAGGGGTAGAGATTCTGTGGAATTTTTTATCACAGAGGGCTGTAAAATTTGGTCATTAAGTACATTCAGGGCTGAGATGGACAGATTTTTAATCAGTAAGAGAATGAAGGGTGTGGGAGAAAGGCAGGAAAGTGAAAGTGATCAGCCATGATCTCTTTGAATGATCAGTAGATGCCATGGGCTGAATAACCTACTTCTGCTATGTCTGATTATATCACATTAACCAAGAAGATATAATAGAATTAGAATCACTATGCTAAATTGCCCATCGTGTTCAGGGATGTGTAGGTTAGTTGCATTAAGTCAGGGGTAAATATAGTGTAGGGGAATGGGTCTGGGTGGGTTACCCTTCAGAGGATTGATGTGGACTTGTTGGGCCAAAGGGCCTGTTTCCACACTGTAGGGGACTCTCTCATTCATAGTGAACATGCATAGAATCCTTACAGTGTGGAAGCAGACTATTCGGCGCATCGAGTCCACACCAACCATTCAAAGGACAGCCCCCTTGTAACCCTGCATTTCCCATGGCTACACATCCTTGGACAATTTAGCGTAGTCAATCTACCTAACCTGCACATTTTTGGATTACTGGAAGAAACCGGAGCACCAGGAGGAATTAATCATATGTAACTAATGCTGCCTTGCGACCAAATCTCTCACATATTACAAAACCAAGTGGGTAAGGGTTATGTTAGGATGCAGGGTAATTTAAGTCACTTTAATCTTCCCAGCTATTCCCTACCAGCACAGTTTAAAAAGGTAAATTGGGGAGGACTGATACTGTTAACGATCCAGGCGGCACCGAGACTTGGATATTAATTCGGCTCACGTGAGTTAGATTGTTTTTGTCAACTAGGGAGCTGAATGAGTTTAGGGGACCGAGATCTTTGTGAGCATAGGCCCACAAAAACTGTGGGAAAGGGTTTTGCACTAAGTCGAGAGCCCTCGTCTTTGATCAAAGGCTGAAAGTACATTGTTGGGACAAAGGTGCAGAGGCAATTTGCTACAATCTGTGTGCTATGGCTAACATAGCCAGGTGAAAATGTGACCCCAACAGTAATAAAATAATAGCTTTCCATCCCTTAGTTAAGAGAAGCATAGCTCATCATTTTGGGTGGCACGGTGGCACAGTGGTTAGCACTGCTGCCTCACAGCGCCTGAGACCCGGGTTCAATTCCTGAATCAGGTGACTGACTGTGTGGAGTTTGCACATTCTCCCTGTGTCTGCGTGGGTTTCCTCCGGGTGCTCCGGTTTCCTCCCACAGTCCAAAGATGTGCAGGTCAGGTGAATTGGCCATGCTAAATTGCCCGTAGTGTTAGGTAAGGGGTAAATGTAGGGGTATGGGTGGGTTGCGCTTCGGCGGGTCGGTGTGGACTTGTTGGGCCGAAGGGCCTGTTTCCACACTGTAATGTAATCTAATCTAAACTGCTCGGAGTCATTAAAGCGTCATTTATTGGAGACACTTTTAATCAACTCAAAAGTCTACTGCAACTTCCGGAGCCTAGCTTTTAACGAGATTGGATGTTTGTGAAATTCTGGTTTAAGAGGCAATTATGTCAGCAGTTAAGATTATAACTTTTTTTATTTAAAATAAGAAAAAATATGGAGTACTGGTGCCCACAATGAGAATACACCATCGGTAAACTTCTGATATTCCCGGTCAGTAACTCGGTTGAGATAATTTTAATTCTCCAATGAATTGTACGCTTTAATTACTCATGTCCACGTCATTGTTGTGATTCACAACAGGGAGTCAGGTTTAAGTGAAATATTCTTCTCTTGGTTTAATTGTCGATATTTAACGAAACCTGAAATTCAAACGAACAAAACCAGATTATTTTTCCTCCCTGCCAGCCCACACAATTCCTGTCTTCCTGTGTGTTTGGCCGCCTCGTAGCTTCCATTATGTCTTCAGAGTAAATTTAACAGTCTCAGGAAGTCGCAGTAAACCGGAGATTGAACCAACAGTCAATAAAAGGAACTCCAAGCTCTGAAGGTGCATCATGTCCTTCCCACGAGATTAATACCGTATTTCCAAGTGTCCGTGACGTCCTTTTTAAGTCGTGAAAATTTATCAAGGCTTTAATCTTCTTTTTCAATGTTGATATTCATAATGCAAACGATCGTTTCCTAATAACGTTGTGTTATCTGCTATCGCTACATAAGTTTTGTTTTTGCATATAAAACGCAGATGGGTATATAAGGAGGGTGGATATTTATGGTATTTGCGGTGTATGAGTCAGAAAGCCTTGTGCTGATTGGGTGAAAGGAAACCACCCGAGGGATTGTCAGTCACTGACAGTGAGCTGCACTTCATTCACAGATTTATTAGCAAGTGCACGCGGGGTGGGGGGAGAGGAACAAACTCATTCACAAAAAGTTCATTCATAAAAATTGCACCAACACCCATTGTCCACTCGATTTACTGACCTTACCGGTGTGTCTCCCGTTTGTAACTCGCAGCTCGGGTCACTACTGTTTAGCGGGAATGCCACCTTAAACCATTTTCCCGGTTAAGCAGTGTCAGCTTTTTTCCCCCCCCCAAGAATAAAAGGAAGCGATTATGCAGCGACCCTGAAGAGGAGCATTTGGAAGACGGATTTACGAAAGCCCTCCCCCTCTCCAGCGTCAGCGTTGTTGGGTTTTATTAAACAGATCGTGGGGTGGGAGGGGAGGGCTGTAACGATTGGATCCACCTTTTAGTTTTGGGTGAAAGGGTGATCCAACCACACAGGGGCTTTTGGTGTTAAGCCCCGTGTTGTCTTTAGTGGTGGATACATCATTGGTTCGATTCTGGGAGGGGGGGTCAGTGGGTCGGCTGACTGGGCAGTAGCTCGGAGGGAGACGCCAGTCATTTTCTCCACGTCCTCTCCCGTTTAAAGCAGCACGATCCAAACTTGTACATCATTGTAGTTTGAGGACGGGGAACACAGTACATCAAAGCGGCGTCTGTATTTGTTTTGTTGGGGGGGTTGGGAAATAGCAATTAGCATGAGGGGCAGGACATCACCGACACGCCGATGAAACCAACCCGGTTTTGGTCTAGCCTAGCCTAGCCTAGCCTGTGGGTACTTTCTGAACTTCAAAAGCTCCCGGAGAGCAGGATCATTTCCAGCGGTAGGGCTATGAGAGAACGTGTCGGTTGTAATTTTACCGGATCATATGTAGAAGGATTTTTCAGAACGCCGGGCATGCTTCACAGGGCAAAGTACAGTCGTTTCAGAAACGATTCTTTAACATCATTAGACGACCCCCCGACCACCGCTTCACTCAGGGTCAAGAATTCATCCAGCTCGTCCCCTTGCTCTCCACTGACGCCCGGCTCTCCGGCAGATGAACTCTTGGCCGAGTCAGGGCATGCTGCGACCGGTCTGTGCATTCCCAAGATGACCAACCTGAAACTGTCTAACCCGGCCAGCCTGCTTGGCCTCAAGAGCTTGTCACTGGGCGCCAAGGAAATAGCCCGGGTGAAAGGCACCGACACCTTTGACGCTCAGAGTCTCTCTTCCTCCGCCCTCGACCTAACCAGCTGCTTCTCTGCATTCCCTCACCCCAAACAGGAGCTCCACAAGCTGGCCGCTAGCACAATGCAGTTTGGAGGGGGGCAACCCGTCAGCCAAGACTGGGCCAAAGTGTCGCCGCATCCTCGGGGCGATGTTCTCGGCTCTGGTGCACTTTACGCTGTGAGAGTAAGTAACTTTTTTAAAAAAAATTAACACTTTTAACAGCTATTGTCCTTTTGACTTATGCTGGATTTGTTATAGAAAGCACATTTTGAAAATGTATTTTGAACAGTGTATTCAGATTTCTACCTATTACTTATTTACACTTGTGATTCGTAATACCTTTACCTGGTTTGTGTAGAAAACTGATCTCAAACTATTCAATCAGGGCAGTCATGAAGTGTGAGAACTCATTATATGTGACCGCAGTCCTTTAAACAGCAAAGACATGGGAACAAAAACAAAGTGAAGAACGCTAATATAATGTACAGATCACGGCCCATGCTGAATTTATCTCTCTTGAAACAGGCATCCAGACAGAATATTTCACGCAACAATATTGATTTGTTTTAGACTTTAGAAGCTGCAGGCTATATCGTCGCCTGTTTCCTGATAACAGTGGCCGCGAGTGACTCTCAACAATGTGCGTGTAATTTAGGCATAAAACGAAGGATATTTCTTATTTCTGTATCACCTGATTTTTTTTTCCCATTCCATTTCTTAGTGTTGGCATAGGCATAGTAATTGTTTAATAATGAACTAGATCAGCTACACAGTTGACCAGAGCAGTTCACAAGTGTGGAACAAACAAGGTTTTGTTAATTGGACGGGCAATTAATACATATATAGATAGCAAGTAAAGTTGTGGTTAATGTTGACTGGTATTTATAGAAGGTACTAAATCTGTCTGCTTATTATTGTGTTTTTAAAGTACCTGTGTGGGCTGTCAGGAAATGCACCATCACACTTTATGCTACACTTCCTTGTCAGACTTGTTGGGACATTTCATGCAATTAATTAGCTCCTCATCAATTTTTAGACTTTTTAAAAGTTGCTAATAAACTGTCTATATTTTTTCTTTAAATAACAATGAAGTGGAAATATCAAGCCTGCTGTTTCTTCATGGAACATAAACTTAAAAATTAAAATTTCAATTGGCTTCACCTTGTCCACTATATTAGTGGCTGAGCTAGAAAGTTATGGATTCAAATCCCACCTCAGGATGCACTTGTACTGTTGGAGTTGGCAGCTTTCAGGTGAATCATCAAATTGAAAATCAGTGTGTTTTCTCATGAGTACATGAAACATCCTCTGCCACTATTTTGAAGAATAACAAAAATGTTATCTCCCGTGTCCTGGCCATTAGTTATCATCCCCGAATCAACATCATGAAAATGGATTATCTACTCATTATCACATTACTGTTTGTGGGAGTTGGCTGTGTGTACTAATTGACTGCTGCATTCAAATCAAAACCAGAACCACACTTGTATAACAACATAAATAGAAGTAGAAATAGCCCATATGTTCTCTTGAGCCTGCTCAGCCATCCAGTAAGTAATGGTTCATTTAATTGTGGCCTTAAACTTATCTTCCAGCCTACGTGACTCCCTTGTAGGTCAAAAATCTGTCTAATGCAGCTTTGAATATAATCGATGACTTTGCCTATGATGCAATCTTGGGTAGAGAATTCCAAAGATTAAGGGCTTTGAAGAAATTCCTCCACCTTTTTTATTTTGAAACTTCCAAAAGACTTAATTGGCTGACAAGTGCTTTGGAACAATCTGAAGTTGAAAGGTCCTATATAAATGCAAGTTTATTTTGCTTTTTCTAAAGCAATCAATTAAACTGTAGACTTACTATTTCAAATTGTTAAGGATATAAGTTTCAAAGGGCTTTCTCTCATCAACAACACCATGCAATATATATTTTTATAAAGTAAAATAGAATTTTCATGTTCAATACATTGATGTGTGGTAGTAGATATCTACAGATAATTGTTTCTTTTAAAACTAAAAACAGTACACAAAGTAGTGTAAGTAATGAAGGAAAGTAGAAATTTACATTTAGATGTTAATTATCAGATCATCTGATATAAATTTTTGAGTTAGAGAGTGGATTACAAAATGTTCTCGACATCTAATTTGGATTTTATAGCTCACACTTTGTGACACTGTTTGGTTTGACACTTTACATACCGAGTTTTATGTCATCCTTTTAGTTGGTTAAGGTAGGATTACAAAATCTCAGCCATTAGCAGCTGATCTAGTAAAGAACACAAGTATTTTAGAGCTAAACAAGCTTGAATTTCCAATTATTCAGAATAATATGAGGAAATGATTCTCGGTCTACAAAATCCACTGCTTAAAAATAAAAACACAAGCTAATAAGATTGCTCCCAATATCATTTTGTTCCTTTCAGATGCAATTTTGAATGTGCTCTCAACTTTGAAAAAAGACACCTACTTAATTAGTTTGTAAAATACTTTTATTAATAGAAAAGTACACAAATTTTCAAGCTGAAATGTCTTGTACAGAAAGTGTAGTAAAATTCTCCATGCAGCATGTTCCACTCCTGGGTGTCTCAATATAGTTGTATAACATTTTAATATAATTTAAGTGTGTTGAACAATGCATTCTGTTGAATACCTCTGTCTTTTGAGATGCCTGAACTTTCAATTTGAGTTTCCAAGAGCCCTACGGCTGAAGCCCAAGGTTAGAATTATAGAATATCTATCGTGTGGAAATAGGCCATTTGGCCTATTGGTCTACACCGACCCTGCAAAGAGCATCCCACCAGACCCAACACCCCCATTCTATCTCCATTACCCTGCTAATTCACCTAGTCTGCACATCCCTGGACTTTACAGCGCAATTTAGCATAGCCAATCCACTTAACCTGCACATCTTTGGACTTTACAACTCGCTGCACCACCTGGAATTTTTGTATAGTCCCACTGATGTGTTTGGACCTGCTGTTTATTATTCCTATTCACTTTCTTTGAACAACATGAGAGTTTGAAGGCAAATATGCATTTGTTTGTATAAACCATCAAGACATTGGCAATTGTGAATTTACAGCTCAAAGAAATTACTATTGTAAAAATTATGGAAATGTCAATGCATAATGCTATTAATACAAATTTACAAAACAACTGTAATGCTTTCAATGAGTGATTGATAGATTTCTCCCATTCCAGCAGTAATTGTCCTAATCCTCATGTTGATGTTTTTCTCCCTGTGCAAACTTTGGTTTCACATCTGGGTTCCTGTGTCCCTTGCAGTGTGTCTCTACCTAATCAACAATTAAACACATGACTGTTTTGCTTCTATCACACCTATAACCATATCGTTGAACAGTTAATTCTATCATATGGTACTGAGCTGCCTTTTTCCTCTGTCAGTTTCACGCTTGCTCCATGCACTCTTATTTATGCATTTATATATGTGATATTTGATAATAGGGGAAAGGTAGTTGAATGAACACACGCCAAATGGTGAACAAAATGAGTTGGAGTCGGTAGGTAACTGAGTATCTCAAGATCAGAGGGTACATGAAAGTACTTAAAACTGAAATGGGTAACTAAGAGAATGTGAGATGAAGTCAGGAAGAAATTTGACAGTTGAGGACCAGAATGTTCAAGTCCATTTGCTATAGCATAAGGAGTGATGTAGCTTGGAAGATGACTCAGTGACAGAAGTACAGAGATAGCTTTCAAACCAGGCATTCCATCCATTCAGTACATATTTAATCTATAGGGTAATAAACGGATATTACAGTTTGATCTTCTACCTGTGTCTCACATGGAAAGAGAAAGTAAGATTTACCCTTGCCATTTGGAAGTATGATTCATTCTGAAGCTGCATGTACACATGGATATTTCTGGCATTTCGCCAGATCTGTCAGAAAAATCTATGAACTCTCATAGGAAGTAGATTAGCTCCAGTGAGTCACTACTTCTTCCACTTCATCCATCATTCATGATGCTGAATATATATTTAGATCTTTAGCTGTTCTTTCATGCTGACATGCAGTAGTTTTTTTATTAACATATTAAGAATGAGCTATTACTAGACATTTATTTACTTTGGATATGGGGCAAAATATTTGTCTTATTCAGAGAATTATATGTGTTTGCATAATATTTAAATATATGTGCACGCAACCATTACTTGTATTTTGGGAATGTTGCAATATACAAGTGTATACATTAACGTGGATGTTCATTACCCACATCTGTCCTCTGTTTATGACCAATCAAGTACATGCGTCAGTACACAAAAAATGAATTGCAGACACAACTGACCAGACAAGAACAAATGTCATTTTTTTAAAAAAATGGATGTTTTGGATCACTGAATCATACTGTACTGCCCAGTCAGGTTGCAACTCAAAAGATACTGTGGAAATAGACTGAGAGTGTCACCTTTGTAATGGGCCAAACAGTTGCCTGCAGAAAGTAGTACAGCAGCCGAAAATGGATCTGTGACACAATCTAGCAGGCGTCAGTGAAGTCTCTTGTCTCTTAACATTGGCAAGGCAGAGCAACACTGCTAAACAGAATAAATCTGAAGTTTCTGTGGGCCACCTGGTTTGAAAGACAATTTTTTGGAGGGGAGTAGAACTGAATAATAAAACCATTAACTTTAGGTTTTCATAGAAAATCAACAGATGATAAGTGTAATAAATGAGATCTGTAAATGCCCCAGCTGATGAAGTGAAATTTAACTTGCTGTTTTATTAGTTACTATAAACCAGTAATGTTGGCTCTAATACTTTTGGAACTGATATATTAATATATAAGAGCTGAATTAAACTAGATAAATTCTCTTTCACCTACACATGAATGCCACAACTGTTTTTTGAGTATTCCGGAAAATAACTTTTATCTCCATAAATGTTCTGTTTTGTTGGTCAATGTTGATGATGATGATGAAAGCCAAACAACATGAGTGCTATGATCTCTTAGACTTTTGATCATTCCAATGTCAGAATGATGGGAATGTATTTTGACAATCTTGCTGCGATCTACTCCAATTGATGGAAGAATTAATTTTGGTATAGTAAATTTATCTTCGCAAACAGCCAAACTTGATCATCTCTCAAACCTCGATAAAGTCAAAGTCGTCATTTTCCTACCAGACTATAAGGCTGCTCTCTCATTAGAAAGAGATGACTGGTGGTTGTTTCACATGAGGGTCACCACACTTCAGTGAGGGGAGAGGTTTAGAAGGAGACATAGTAATAACCTCGGCCAGTGTGGGAATTGAGCCTGTGCTGTTGGTGTTACTCTGCACTGCAAACCAGCCATCCAGCCAACTGAGCTAAATGATCCCCAACTCTAAACCCTAAGATGTACTATAAATAGTTTCTGAAGCAACAAACCTTCCCCCTTTGTGATGTCTTTTTGTTTTTGGGTGACAGAAAACAGGCTGAAACAGTAGGTGATTGTATTCTACCATACATCAGGTCTTGATCCAACTCCCGTGTTCTCAATGTTTGAAATCATCCTTTTGCACAGTAAAGGCAATGGTATAACACTCCTGTGCAGTACCCTGAAGTCTTATTGTATGTTCTATACTGTATAGCGAGACTGGTAGATTGGGAGTGATGTACACTTCATCCTCACCATGAAGATCCATGATGGAAGATGATTCCCATTTTAATGTGTTCTAGATTAGATTCCTTACAGTGTGGAAATAAACCCTTGGGCCCAACCAGTCCACACCGACCCTCCGAAGAGTAACCCACCCAGATCCATTTCCCTCCTAACACTAACACTAGTGGGCAATTTAGCATGGGCAATTTAGCGTGGCCAATTCGCCTGACCTGCACATCTTTGGATTGTGGGAGGAAACCAGAGCACCCGGAGGAAACCCGCGCAGACACGGGGAGAATGTGCAAACTCCACACAGACAGTCACCCGAAGCTGGAATCAAACCTGGGACCCTGGTGTTGTGAGGCAGCAGTGGTAACCACTGAGCCACCGTGCCACCCCCAGATGTGCAGCTGTTTCCTTTGCGACTTCCATTTTAATAATAGATTTCCTCTGCAACTGTTATAAGCAAATGTAACAGTCAGTCATAACCAATGGTACTCCCATCTTGTGAATTTGGTTATAAACTTCCCTAGTTTTCCAAGCACAGACTCCTCTATTACTTTTTCTGAGAATTATATAGCTCTTGAAAAGAAGTTCCAGATCTGAAACGTTTTACATGTTGGGTAAATTGGATTAATTAGTATCATAAACGCTCTTTCTTTCCCTGCTCTCATTTGGAATAGTTCTGCAGATTGAAGTATCAGTGGATTGGATGGTTTTGAAATAGAAAAAGATGCATAGGTAAATCCTAAATTGACCTGAACTCCAAATTTAGAACCGATTGTACTTGGGAGAAAATCTATGATATCAGTTACTGATATCTTATTTTGAAAAAAAAGTGTCTTTGCTGATTTGATAAGAATAGAAGTATCCCGTTTTTCCTTTTCGTGATCCTCTTGTCTGTTTCCTCCTCTCTTTACCCTGCAATTTCCTTTTTTTATTATTGTTCTACTCTTGGCCTGCCAAGCAGACTAGAAGACTCAAACTTACCAGTATATATCAGTTCCAAATGTAAGGCACAGATTGTTAGAATTGAATTGGCTTTTTCAAAATCAGACAGGCCAATTTATGAACTGTACTTACACTTAATTTCCATACCAGCCCAAAGTAATTTCCTGACCCTTTATTGTTTTATCTCATTTTTTTTCCTCTAACTGGGCCAATTTTAATCACTTAAAAGCAAGGGTAGAATTTCAACATTTTTATTATACCAGCAATTTGCATAGCCTTCTTCAGCCAGAGGGTGGTGACTCTGTGGAACCCATTGCCGCAGGAAGCTTTGGAGGCCACGTCATTGTGTATTTAAGACAGAGAGAGGTCCCTGATTAGTAAGGGGATCGAGGGTTATGGGAGAAGGTGGGAGAATGGGGTTGTGAAACATACAGATTAGATTACTTACAGTGTGGAAACAGGCCCTTCGGCCCAACAAGTCCACACCGACCCTCCGAAGAGCATCCCACCCAGACCCATTCCTCTACATTTACCCCTTCAACTAACACTACGGGCAATTTAGCATGGCCAATTCACCTAACCTGCACATCTTTTGGACTGTGGGAGGAAACTAGAGCACCCGGAGGAAACCCACGCAGACACGGGGAGAATGTGCAAACTTCACACAGACAGTTGCCTGAAGCGGGAATTGAACCCGCGTCTCAACCACTGTGCCACCGTGCCATGATTGAACGATAGAGCAGACTCGATGAACTGAATGGCCTAATTCTAGTCTTATTGTCTACATGTCATGAAGTGGAGGAGTCGGTGTTGGACTGGTGGACAAAGTTTTTAAAAAAAACACACACCACCAGGTTATAGTCCAACAAGTTTATTTGGAAGCACTGCTCCTTCAAGGCATGAAGGCATGGTCAAAATTAAGTTGTCGAGTCAAAGGAGGAATTATTTGGGATCACCATAAACTTCACCTTAAAGGTCAGTCAGTGGTGGTGAGATAGATAGCTTCCAACTGGTTATTTCAGAGCAAGAGATTTAGGCAACTCAATGTATAGCCATTGATAATTGGCTAAAGTGGCTGGTAGATGGCATATGCCAAATGCAGCCATATAGGTAGAACTTAAAAACCAAAAAAGAGCAGTCACATTGCTGGGAGTATACTTTAGGCCCCCTAACAATCCGAAAGGAATGGGACAGCAAATATGTAGGCAAATATCAGAGAAGTATAAAAGTAACAGGGTTGTGATAGTAGGGGATTTCAACATCTCCATCATTAACTGGGGTAGTGATTAGTGTAAAACGATTAGAGGGAATGGAATCCTTAAAATACCTCCAGGAGATTTTTTTTTCAGCCAGTATGTAGAAGGCCCTACGAGAGAGTAGTGGTCCTTAATTTTAGGTCAGAAGCTGGGTAATTGGTTGAAGTATTAATGGATGAGCATTTTACAGACAGTGATCATAACTCCATTAGATTCAAGATTGCTATGAAGAATAGGCTTGAAATCAAGTTCTAATCTAGGGTAAGGCTGAATTTTAATAGCATCAGGTATGATTTGTCCAGAGCGGAATGGGAGCAGATAGTTTTTAGGTTAATCTGTGTCAGAGCAGTGCAACACATTTTTAAGAAGGAAATAGGGAGCGTAAAGGGCCATCATCGAATAGAGAAAAAGGGTGGGACCAATAAGTCCAGAAAATCCTCACTGTCATTGCAGGCATGTGCAGGATTAGATAAAGAGAAAAAGGAGGCTCAGAACAGCGGAAGCCCATGGGGAGTATAGAATGTACAAGGAGAAATTTAAAAAGAAAATTAGGAGAACAAAAAGGGGTGGGGCGGGGGAATAATGGTAGGAATAATAATGGACAATCCTCACTTACAAGTACATTGAGGGAAAGAGTAGGGCCCACTAACAACCATGGTGATAATTTGTACATGAAGCCAGAGGACATCGGTCGGGTTCTTTTGAATACTTTGTGTCGGTTCTTACGAGTGAAAGGGATGATTTCAAACTTACAATGGATGGACAGTTTTTCCAAAGCTATGATAAACTGTTCTCACTAGGAAACTGATCCTTTGGTCCAAACAGATTTAGTTTTTTGTTGTAGTGCTGCTTAAGCTTACAGAAAACATTTGACAGTGGTGTGTCTTTTGGTTTAGCGACAGTGAACAAATTGTTAGTGTTTCATATACATCTGGGCCTGCTTCAGTCAGGTACATTAATGGTTTCCTCTTCCCACAACCAAATTATCAGGAACATGCAAAATACTATTAACAGTGGAAAAATGTCTCAATCTAATCTACGTATCCCCAGAAAGACACTCAATTGTGACTGTACTCTTCCAATCTCCTAATAATAACTGTTGATGCCACCATCTTTGAAGATCACTCCACCCAGTTGTATAAACATGACCAGATTATTAAAACAGTTTCTCAATACTCATACAAACAAGAGGGTGCAATTGCAGTTGTAAAAGGATGTTGCAATTTCTGACACTGCTAAAGGCTTCAGAGAGATTGGAAGTGCTGAAACAATAGAGTCTGATAGAAAATGTCATTTGTAGCAGCGATTAGAATGTAAACTGGCATGAATAAACCGAGATATGAATGTAGATTTTCAGAGCGATGACTTTTGTGGGTACATTGAGTTGTTGGAGACCGCATGATGGCTTACAAGGACCTCAGTGAGTTTTGTCAGGGGGGAGTCTGGTGATGTGTTTTGAAATGGCTAGAACTTGAAAGGATAAAAGTATTTAAAATGTCGGTTAGTGGAGGGGTTGGTTTTGGATACTTAGAGATTTGGTATGAATGGAGTCAAGGAAACACCAAGGGAGGTTTGAGTTCTGATGCTGGGTGAAATTGACTTGATAATCTGGGGAGAGATGATGAATCCTAGAGCCTTTTATTATTCTTTCTTGGTATGTCTATCTGATGCCCATCCATAATTGCCCTTGAATTGAATGGCCTGCTTGGTCATTTCAGAGTGCATTTAAGAATTGACCACATTGGTGTGGACCTGAAGTCACATGTTGGCCAGATTTCTCTCTCAAATGTAATTGAACCAGATGGATTTTCATGGCAATCATGGTCATCAACAATAAGTTTCATGATCATCATTATTGTTATCAACTTTCAAATTCAGATTTCTCTTCTATTATTTGAATTTAAATTCCACCAGGCACCATTATGGGATTTGAACCCCCATGTCCTCGCTGTGGACTGGGCCTTTAGGTTACTAATCCAGTGACAGTATCAGTAGGACCCCATCTGTTCTTTTTGAAGGACAAAATACCTGAGGACGTGGTGAAATTTCTTTATATTAACATTATTTAATGCATATGTATTTTCATATGTAATATCGGTAATTCTTGCAAAAGTTGGCTACCATGATCTGTCTTCCAATCATGTTGCAACACTTGGATACAATCATCTACTGCACAGAATTTTGACAAATGGTCAATATATTTTCTTTACTCAGAGTTTTAAATCACAAATGACTATAGACGTCCCTAAGGTTATGTGTCAGACAGTCTCTCTATTCTCATAGTTTTCAGTGTTGATCTTCTGAGCAATCACAGGTTGACAACTCTGCATTTCACAGGTCCCAAGTTGTTGACCATGATGTTTAACATTAAGCAGTTGACCATGTTATCGGCTGGACTGATATTATTTTTTTGGATCATGATACTTAGTGTAGCCTATCCAAACTCCTATTTTGTTTTAGGCCATCTACCATTGGTTTGTCATTTTAACAAGGAAAGTAATCTGCCTAGCTGGGTATGCTTTTTTATTTTTGCTTGGTCACTTTCAATGGAATGTCATTTTCATTGAACTGTTCTACTCTTTAAAAACCTATTTTCAAGTTTTGAATTCCCTTGATACCCTTTGAGTGTGTCATAAAGTCAGGATGTGCTGAGCAGTTTTGTCAATGACTGCAATCTTCAGCATCTAGCTTGCACTGATCATTGGCCGAGAAGATTAATCTGAAGTTGGAGGTCATCTGGATCTTTGGTTATGTATGTAAATAGCCTGGGAATATGTGCAATTGGAAGGGCAATTTCATCCAGCAAAACTCACATCCACAGACCAGTATACTGCTATTGATGGAAGTGCGTGTAACATGCTAGGATCTGTGATGCAGATGTGCTTGACTTCTTCATGTTCTGCTGGAAATATAGACAAAGCGTATGCACGTTTGATCTCACAATCAGAAAATACTCAAGAAGGGTTGAAGGATTTCAGCTATAAAGAGAGGCTGAACAGGCTGGGGCTGTTTTCTCTGGAGCATCGGTGGCTGAGGGGTGACCTTATAGAGGTTTGCAAAATTGAGGGGCATGGATAGGGTAAATAGGCAAAGCTTTTTCTCTGGGGTCAGGGAGCCCAGAACGAGAGGGCATAGGTTTAGGGTGAGAGGGGAAAGATATAAGAGACCTAAGGGCCAACTTTTTCACACAGAGGATGGTACATGTATGGAATGAGCTGCCAGAGGAAATGGTGGAGGCTGCTACAATTGCAACATTTAAAAGGCATTTGGATGGGTATATGAATAGAAAGTGTTGGGAGGGATGCTGGCAGGTGGACTAGATTGGGTTGGGATATCTGGTCTACATGGATGGGTTGGATCGAAGGGTCTGTTTCCATGCTGTACATCTCTACTACTCTGACTCTAACACAGCAAGTCTGGCAGCATCTGTGGAGAGAAAGGAAAATTGATGTTTCAGGTCCAGTGACTCTTCTAAGTTTTTCCAACAATTTTTTGTTTCTAGTTTCCAGCATCCGCAGTTCTTTGGGGTTTGTTTTGGTACAATTAGTCACTTTTGACTTAAGGAGTGTTCAAACGGCAAATTAGAAAGACACCTATTTTGGTGATTCCTGATTGGTTTGGACAATCCTGGCATTTTTATAAATGTCTCCTCCCCAGTCACTTGAATAACCATTAACCCAGTTGTCATTGAGCAGATTTCTGTTACTTCAGGAGATTGTTACATTCAGATTTGACAGGGCTTGAGGAATTTCAGACCCTAATCGAAGTCTAAAAATTAACTGCTCTTGAAATGGCTTAATTATATGAAATTTGTTTGATTGTGGAGATGGCTATTAAACATTAAACCACAGAAAAACTTTGATTCATTCAAAGTTTAATTTAAAAAAAAAGGAGGAAAGGCAAATTATCAAGAGGCTCTTGCAAATTCTGGAATAATTTAAAACTAACTAACTCGATAGGCAAATCAAGAGCATTGGGTGTACACCTTCCCCAGTTTTACTCTTCAGTGAAATAGAGACATGGAAGTGTGATTATAAAATCACCATTTTAATCTGATCCCAATAGCTTCCCACCCAGAGAGTTGTAGTATTTTTAGGCATTGCTAAGTAATTAACACATTTAATGGATGCTATTTTGGTAAAGTAAAACAAAACACTATGGATGTTGGAAATTTGAATTGAAAGCAGAAAATGCTGGAGAAACCCAGCAGGTCTGCCAGCATCTCTGGAGACCGTTAATGTTTTGAGCCCAGTGTGATGGAGCAACACTTCAAGACAGGGTATACCAAAGCAGAGATTGGCTCGGCTTAGGTACATTACTTCCCCTCCCCCCCCCCCCCAGACTTGGCAACATATTCATTCCCCATTGGATTACATGGAACATACAACACACATTCTGGCCAATTAGCTCAAGCCAAAATTTATGCTGTACTCAAGTTTTTCTGACCTTTGTCATCAAATCTATCAGTGCTGATGATGCTGCTCCATCAACAAGGCTATGCTGTGCATGGCTTTTTTTTTCGGAGAAGTTATAAAAGCAGCAATTCTGATAAGTCTGGGTTTAATTACTTGAAAATGCCTTCCAATTAAAGAAAAAAACTTGGACAATGAAAGGGGACTGGCCAGTTCTCCCAGCCCAGCTCAGTCAGTTTTGAGGTACTGGTCCAAGAAACAGCTACATGGAAGGTGTTCCATGCTGGAGCTGTCTCTCTCTCTCTCTGTTTTTCTTTCTTTCTCTCTTTTTCTTTCTTTCTCCCTTCTTTTTTTCTCCTTTTTCTTTTCTTCCCTTCTTCTCTCTGTCTCTCTGTCTCTCTTTTTTTTCTCTCTGTATCTTTCTCTCTCGCTCTTTCGCGCGCCCGCGCTCTTGCGCGCTCTCTCTCGCGCTCTCTCCCTCTGTCGCGCTCTCTCGCGCTCCCCCCCCCCCCCCCCCCCCCCATTTAACCTTTTTGTTTTGCCAAGGGATGTTTGAGGAGTGTTGCAGGAATTTGGAATAGCATTATTAAGTTTGGTTAATCTGTTAGGTTTTAACAGTGGTTAAGTTATTCTGTATTCTGTGTTTTTTTTGTGCTTCATTCAGTAATCTTGTAAATAAATTGTTTTGTTTAAACTAAATGGTTTGACCAGCTGCATCACTCCTGGAATATCCACTTTACATCTGCTTAAAACAACGAGCAAAGTTAGGGTCCGGGCTACTTTCTTGAAATGTTTTGAGTGAGTCTGGCCTGGTTCATATCACATTATAACCATCCATTCTCTTCTCCCTCTGAATGTTCACAAAGCCTCCCCTTGAATAGATGTACACTTCCACCTTCTTGCCAATCTTTGGGTAAAGAAGTTTCTTCTGAATTTCCTATTGGTTTTTTTTTACTGACTATATTGAATAACTTCTGCACAACATGAAACACTTGCTCAGTATCTACTCTTTTGCTCTATCAAAATCTTGAACAATTTTGAAGACTGTCAATTCTTTCTGATATTTATATGCACGTATTTTTGGTATCATCCTTGTAAGTCATCTCAGCACCTTCTCCAATGCTGCTATTTCCTTTTTGTTTGAAAACAATGACCAGAACTATATCCAGTGCTCTTAAGTATGGCCTAATCAAGATTCAGTACAAATTTAGCAAAACTTTCCCATTTGATTATAACACACATTAACTTATTGAAATACCTGGTGTTGAAAAAAAGAACTCTCCTCACAGATCATCCTGGTGTAAATTCCATCTGGTGGATTCTCTTTCCTCCTAGGCCGGTTGGTCTTGTGTGATAGAGAGAAATGATCTGGTAGTCAAAATAAGACCATAAGACATAGGAGCGGAAGTAAGGCCATTCGGCCCATCAAGTCCACTCCGCCATTCGATCATGGCTGATGGGCATTTCAACTCCACTTACCCGCATTCTCCCCATACCACTTAATTCCTTGTGACATCAAGAATTTATCAATTTCTGCCTTGAAGACATTTAGCGTCCCAGCCTCCACTGCACTCTGTGGCAATGAATTCCACAGGCCCACCACTCTCTGGCTGAAGAAATGTCTCTGCATTTCTGTTCTGAATTGACCCCCTCTAGTTCTAAGGCTGTGTCCACGGGTCCTAGTCTCCTCACCTAACGGAAACAATTTCCTAGCGTCCACCCTCTCCAAGCCATGTATTATCTTGTAAGTTTCTATTAGATCTCCCCTTAATCTTCTAAACTCCAATGAATACAATCCCAGGATCCTCAGCCGTTCCTCATATGTTAGACCTACCATTCCAGGGATCATCCGTGTGAATCTCCGCTGGACACGCTCCAGTGCCAGTATATCCTTCCTGAGGTGTGGGGACCAAAACAGGCCACAGTACTCCAAATGGGGCCTAACCAGAGCTTTATAAAGTCTCAGTAGCACATTAGTGCTTTTATATTCCAACCCTCTTGAGATAATTGACAACATTGCATTTGCTTTCTTAATCATGGACTCAACCTGCATGTTTACCTTCAGAGAATCCTCAACTAGCACTCCCAGATCCCTCTGTACTTTGGCTTTACGAATTTTATCACCGCTTAGAAAGTAATCCATGCTTGTATTCTTTTTTCCAAAGTGCAAGACCTCGCATTTGCTCACATTGAATTCCATCAGCCATTTCCTGGACCACTCCTCAACTGTCTAGATCCTTCTGCAGCCTCCCCACTTCCTCAGTACTACCTGCCTATCCACCTAACTTTGTATCATCGGCAAACTTCGCTAGAATGCCCCCAGTCCCTTCATCCAGATCATTAATATATAACGTGAACAGCTGCGGCCCCAACACTGAACCCTGCGGGACATCGCTTGTTACCGGCTGCCATTCCGAAAAAGAACCTTTTATCCCAACTCTCTGCCTTCTGTCAGACAGCCAATCCTCAATCCATACCAAATAAGAATATTTTTGTAAAATAATGCCGCTAATAACAACCAGGGATGCTAGTTACATTGATAAGGTGGACATTTCTTACTGAGATTGAGGGAGACCTCAATTTCGAGTCTTAGTCCTTTGAGTTCAATATCTGTTTTTCCCTGACTGAGTCCATATGGCATTGTCCTGTTAAGCAGGGCTTAATGCACTTCTTGGCATTTAATTCTTCAGACTCTTGCAATCTTATACAACGCTTTGATGAACCAGTTGAATTTTAAAAAAAATAAAATCAAGCTTCACTCCATATGTCATCAAGTATTTGTAGCACTCCCATGCTGCTACACCTGGTGTTCAAGTACTGGAAAGTCTATTGTATTGTAAAGAAAGATAGTATGACTATACTGTGCAAATGAATTTGGCGTATAACTAAAAGACAGTTCATTTCAAACAAAAAAATCCTCCCAATCAAATTGGACTAACCAAATAAATTGTAAATAAAGAGCATTGAGAGGCTTATTTCAAGTTTTTTTTTATTTCCAGAAGGTTTGCAGCAATAGAATAAAGTATCTGCAAGAATTGGGGAGGGGGCAAATGGTATTTCACTACGTGAACTGCATAACCCAAAAAAATTCTTAAGCTTGTATTTATGTGGTGTTTGAAAATCCTTGTGCGACCACTTTCTGATGCTTGCATTGTGCACACCTGACTGAAATACCAATGTCAACAAATGAAATTTACTTACTCCAAGGTTCAAAAAGGCTTATTCATTTAAAATAAAGTAAGAGGAATATTTAAAATCATAAAGGTTTTAGATTAACATAAACTTGTCTTTCCAATAGCTGAAGAGTTGATAACCAGAGGGTATAGATTTAAGATAATAGGTGAAAGAACCAGAGGTGATAATTTTTGTAAAATTCAGGCACAGAATGTGCACATTGTGGGTTAGGACAGCATTTACTGCTCATAACTAATTGCCCTTTAACAGGTAGTGATGAATTGCTGTGGGCCATGGGGTATAGGGAAGCAGTGTTGTTCAGAAGACAATTCCGAGATTCTGACCCAGCAATGTTGAAAGAACAGCAATATATTTCTAAGTATGTGGCTTTTAGGAAAACTTGTAGGTTGTGGTGTTCAGTGCTGCTCACCTTATCATTCTAAGTGGTAGAGGTTCTAGGTTTGGGGTAAATTTCTGGAGTGCATCTTACACATGGGATCTTTTTCTACCACTATATTTCATTGGCACCACATCCTCCACCTTCAGCAATTAAGCAGCTGCTTTGTCCTGAATAGTGTTGAATTTCTTGTGTTGTTGGAACTGCATCTATCCAGACTCTTGACTTGTGCCTTGTAGATGATAGACAGCCTTTAGAGAGTTTCTCACTACAAAATTCCTAGCTTCTGATCTCAAGGAAGTGCTTGATTTTTTGTTTTTTATTCAAGAAGGGATCATCGTTTGATTGATAGTGAACCTGACTTTCAACTCCTTCCCAGGTTTCAGCAGCTTCGTCATTTTAGTTTTGAATGGTTTTCTGAATTAATTGACAGGGGAAAAGATGGTTGGACTGTTGGGGTATTTGCTTTTGTCCCCCACTATATAAATATCATACGAAGAAATATGATTGTATCTGCTTTCTACATTTCTACTCAAATGCAAGACTTTCCTCCTCTTTCAAAATCACTATTGTGAGTGGCTCTGAGAAGAGAGAAAATAATGTTTTTTTTAAAACCATGAGTCAGCACAAAGTGACAAGCTTGTGGGACGAACATCAGATACTGTTCTGACATCATGCATTATGACTAACCACTCCAAATTTCAGAGAAGGGAGATGGGAGAATGGTGGTTCTGTGACCAAGAAACATACCAAATGACTGGCACACTAAGATCATATTGCATTGTGTTATGTTAATTCATCACAATTTACGCAAGAGTTTCATTTGAATTCAAAAAGTCACAGGTCAGACAGCATCGGTGGAGATAGAGCAAGATAACATTTCAATTCCAGACAATTCTTCTTCAGAGCTGCCCTCTCCACACCTCATGTCAGCTCTGAAGAAAGGTCATCTGGACTCAACGTTAGATTGCTCTCTCTCCAGGAATGCTGTCTGACCCGCTGTGATCTCTAGCTTTTTATTTGTTTCAGTACAGATTCCAGCATGTGCAATAATTTGCTCCTGCTTCATGTGAATTCAGTCATGTTAATACAGAACTTATTGTTATTGGGCAATTATTTGATCAATTAATTTATATGCCGTAATTTCATCTTTGACAATTGCAGTCTGGATCATTTTTGTTTTACTTCTCAGGATACAACAACAGATTGTTTTAACTTCCCCATTCCTTGTTGCTGCTGAGTAGTCACTTTTTTATGAAGTATTCATGTAGCTCTACACTTGAGGATATTAAGTGTCAATGAACCACAAGGAATTGGATTCATGTGTAGGTCATACTGGGCAGAGGTAGTTTGTTTTTGTATAATTTTTCAGTGAATATTCCCTGCAAGTAATAAACTACCAGCACTTCATACACAATGCAATTGAATTCCTTTTAAATGAGACACTTCCATACCATTGCTGTGAAAAAGTGATAATTGAGTCATTTCTCACCTTTTCCCAAACCCTGTTGAAGACCAACTGTTAAGTTCTTCTGAGGCTACAGTTTTTTTTTAAGCAATCCAAAAGACTTCACATTTGTTTTTTATTTCTTTCTGATCACTACCCGCAAAATAACAATTTTTAAACATTTGGTTTTAGAATTTGACATATTTGGAAATGAACACTCAACCTCTGATTTGCTTGACCAGCTATACAACTATTCTGCCCCTGTAACCCTGCAGAGTGATCGAGTCAGCCTGCTTCCAATGAATATGTAGATATTGCTGAATGTCAGAGGTGTGTAATGCAAATATCCACCAATTATGCCACTGTAACTGGGATGAGTCAGAGATGAGATCAACTGTCTTCCAGAATAATTTATATTCAAAACAATATATTGATTTTACTTAAAATACTTTCTTGCCTCCTAGAACAGTAGCTCGTAGAGTCATAGAGAAGTACAGCATGGAAACAGACCCTTCATCCCAACTCGTCCATGCCGACCAGATATCCTAACCTAATCTAGTCCCATTTGCCAGCGCTTGGCCCACATCCCTCTAAAGCTTTCCTATTCATGTACCCATCCAGATGCCTTTTAAATGCTACAATTGTACCAGCCTCCAGCACTCCCTCTGGCAGCTCATTCCATACATACACCACCCTCTGTGTGAAAAAGTTGCCCCTTAGGTCCTTTTTATATTTTTTTTTCCCATCTCACCCTAAACCTATACCCTCTAGTTCTGGACTCCCCCACCGCAGGGAAAAAGACCTTGTCTATTTATGCTATCCGTGCCCCTTTTATAATTTCATAAATCTCTGTAAGGTTACCCCTCAGCCTCTGCTCCAGGGTAAACAGCCATAGCCTATTCAGCCTCACCCTATAGCTCAAAACCTCCAACCCTGGCAACATCCTTGTAAATGACCTCCCAACTCCCATACTCTATGCTCTGACCCATAAAGGAAAGCATGCCAAACGCCTCCTTCAGTATCCTATCAACCTGCAACTCTACTTTCAAGCATCTATGAACCTCCACAGCACAGTATCTTTGTTCAGCAACACTCCCTAGGACCTTACCATTAAGTGTACAAGACCTGCTCTGATTTGCTTTTCCAAAATGCAGCACCTCACATTTATCTAAGTTAAACTCCATCTGCCACTCCTCAGCCCATTGGCCCAACTGATCAAGATCTTGTTGTACTCTGAAGTAACCTTCTTCCCTGTCCACTACTGTCATCTGCAAACTTAGTAACTATACCTCTGTTCACATCCAAATCATTTATATAAATGACGAAAAATAGAGGACTCAGCACTGAGCCTTGTGGCACTCACTGGTCACAGGCCTCCAGTTTGGAAAACAACCCTCTTCCATCACCTTCTGTCTTCTACCTTTTGAGTCAGTTCTGTATCCAAACAGCTAGTTTGCCCTGTATTCCATGATATCTAACCTTGCTAACCAGTCTCCTGTGGGGAACCTTGTCGAACGCCTTACTGAAGTCCGGATAGATCACGTCCACTGCTCTGCCCTCCTCAAACTCGAGACACTAGGTTGGATTTAATCATAACCTCAAAGAATGATTCACATACTGAGTAGCCTTTATTTCCTGTGAAGGTGAAGAAGCAAAAGTAATTGACTTGTATGGCAAGCCACGTGTTTGTCTCTCAAGAATAGTTTGTTTCCAATGACCTTTAAAAAAATTCAAGTTCACCCTTGTCTTAAATGCAAAATGTTTGGTGTGTAACAATATTCTAATAGCTTTTGAATAAGTTTTGTTTTTGCTTAGACTGATTAGGTGACTGTATAATGGGAGGAAATGAGAGAATTGAATGATCTGGACTGTTGCAGTGGTGGTCAGATTGCTCATAGTGACTGAATCTGGAAATGGCTCATTTAAAAGAGTTATTTACTACAGCACTTTATTTACTAGAGTGTTGCTTCCTCAAGGTAGAGACCTGCCGTTCATTCAACACATTGTTTTGTACAAGGTGTGGTTTTCAGCCATGGAATTCTCCTGGAGCTTGTATCTCGTGAAGTTCAATCAAAATATCCAGATTCAGTATAAAATTTAATCTTAAGGGCATATTGACAAATGCTATTGTGTCCTTTACTGACCTTTACTATAAAATAACCACCTAGAGGATCTTTGCTGGAGGAAGCTGTTCATTGCCAGTGCCACTCTTCCAAAACACTATTCTTGATTCAAAGTATAGTGGAGAATTTTTTTTTTATTTTGCAAGAAAACTGATTCCAGGATGAAAAGAATTTTGCAATCTTTAAGCAGCAGGTTCTAACCAGTGTGCCTGTCTTTCAGTTTCTGGACTGATGATCTCAAACTTTTCTATTCCTGTGCTGTCCCCTCATGTAATCCCTCTAGCTGAATGTTTTGGCAATATCACTCACCTTGGTGTTCTTCTTAGTCAGGTTTTTAGATGGGTTTGGCTGTGAGGGGCAGTGGCCTCATGGTATTATCACTAGACTGTTAATCCAGAGACATGGGTAATGTCCTGGGGACCTGCATTTGAATCCCAGCATGGTGGATGGTGGAATTAAGAGTCTAATGATGACTGTGAATCCATTGTGGATTGTTGGGAAAAATCCATCTGACGCATCCTTACCTGGTCTGGCCTTATGTGACTCCAGACCCATAGCCAATGTGGTTGACTGTTAAAATTCCCTCTGGGCAAGAAGGGATGGGGAATAAAGGCTGACCTAGCCAGAGATGCTCTCCATGTGTAAAACAAAAAGCAAACATTTCAATATGGAACATCAAGCATTGTGCACATTTAGATGTTCACACTTTTGCATCCTCGAGCCCCTCATCCTGCTATAGCGACTGTGACCGATATTGAGAGTTTAGGCCCAATTCATTACCAGCTCTGGGGTAGAAATTAGTTATGGACTGCTTTCAGTACCATGGTGTGCCTCCAGACAGGGGTCCCAAGGCTGGTCTCTCTAGCTTCAGTTCAATTAACAGAGCAAGCTTTCTGCTGACCCTCTATAGTTGCCTCACTTATTAGAAGCAGATTTTTAGGGAGGTGACAATAGGGCACACCAACATCCCTAAGGTATTTGTGCAGCCAGGACGAGTATTCCTAAATCCCTTGATGGCACTACAAGCTTAGAAATAGGCAAACAATTTACCGTTCTGTTTATTAGTGGTGTTTACTGATCATAATCATTCCTGGAAAGCCCAAACAGAACAGAATTGATATCTTCTCCACCCAGTGCTATCCAGTTTCTGTTCCCCTCTTTATTTTTTTCCTTCCCAATAAGACAATGGAGAAAATTGAATCTCCTCCTTTAAGTTTTTTCCCAATCCATTTGGCTTAAGGTGACCTCGGGAGAGAGCAATCCTACAGCCTTTCAGACTATAAAGCTGCTCAAACCACCTACACTGAAGCTATACAATAGAGTCCCTGTTCTGCTGTGTCTAGGCTTATGCAGAAGAAATCAGTGACTAGCTGAGCACCTTGAGGTCATTGTGAATGTCTTCCCTGTTGGTAAAAGCAAGAAAGCAATGGCTAGCACAAACTAAAAGCTTTTTATGACCTTTAGAATGTCTCAATGCTTTGAAGTGTAGTTACACCAATTTTACCCACTTTATTGTACACCCTACTAAAACTAAAGGGAAAACACATTTACTTTTTAGGACTTCACATCAGTTAAATGAATTTCATCTTCTACTCTATTTGTTTCCTCTGCTTTAGGAGAAGCCTCAACTGTGGCTTTTTCTGAGAGCTTAAGGGATTCACTAGGATTCTGGGTCCTATCAATGCTTCAGCATGTGAGCTCATGATGGTGCAGTTTGCCTGTTTTTATGGCTTCTATTTATATTTAAAAGAAATTAAAAATTGTGCTCTCATGATCACTAAGAATTTAACTTTTTTTAAACTTTTCATGCTGATTTTCCTCTTTCTTTTTCCAGTATATGGGCTGTGTCGAAGTATTACAGTCCATGAGGTCACTTGATTTCAATACAAGAACCCAAGTCACGAGGTAAGCACCAAAGGAAAAATGTCATGCTGAAGAAGACAGAACTGCATTGTTAAAATATGTACTTTGCCACGTTGTTTAGAGGTAATTACAAATCAAATTTTTGAATGTGATGTTTCAAAAGTGTTCTTGATCTTGTAGGAAAGGAAAGTTGGTTTAGGTATAGTAAATATATATTTGTGATTCTGTGCAATTTACAGATCTGTGTTCAGTTGAGAGAATAAAATGGATCAGAATACAGATTTTTCAGTTATTTAGATTAGATTCCCTACAGTATGGAAACAACAGGCCCTTCAGCCCAACAAGTCCATACCGACCCTCCGAAGAGTGACCCAACCAGACCCATTTCCCTCTGACTAATGTACCCAACACTAAGGGCAATTTAGAATGGTCAGTTCACCTAACCTGCACATCTTTTGGACTGTGGGAGGAAACTGGAGCACCCGGAGGAAATCCACGCAGACACAGGGAGAATACGCAAACTCCACACAAAAAGTTGCCCGAGGCCGGAATCGACCCTGGGTCCCTGGTGCTGTGAGGCAGCAGTGCTAACCACTGAGCCACCATGCTGCCTGTTATTGGTGAACAAAAATTATAAATAGTGTATTGCATGGTTACTGATTTTGTCAATAGAACTATCTGGTCAGAAATTTGTCTTTCCACTGTAGAATTTCTTAAAATGCATCATTGTAAAATTTCAGCAGCACAATGTGGAATAGTTGCAGCATTGAAGGAGGCTATTTGGTTCATTGTATTTATGCTGAGTCCCTGCAATTTGGCTTGTCCCATTTCATTTCAAAAACAAAGCTGTGTGAAATTGCTACCCAGTCCCCAAAGTTTTAGCAGTAATGACAATGAATGACATTATTTTACAGTTACTTGGTGTAATTTGTCTCAATAAATGGATGGTTTTTATGCTGCTCACCCTCTGCCAACATTCTTGAAGGTGGGAAATCTACAACAAGCCCAGTTGGGGGTTTTTCTGCCCCCAACCTATCTGAAATTTTTACAAAGAGGAAGGTTTCAGGCAGGCTACCCTGTCTTGGACAAATTGAGACCTTTTAGTGGCTAATTGGTGACCATTGAAGAGCCTAATCCAGCTGTTGTCAACATTTTGTACCTGTGGTAGGAGAGGCACACACCATAAATAAAGTTTGGCAGTTCCTTTGTGTGTCCCAAGAGTCCATATCCCAAAGTTTTTATCTCCTTGCCCTGTCTTAACACACCTTTGGGGCTCTTGATCCTAAGTCCTTGCCTCCCTCACCCTTTTTAGACTCTGCAACCCTAGATTTTCGTCAATCCTCAGAGTGGTGGAGCTGCCGAGTGCTGGCCTATCTGATGGGCTGGCAGCTGTCTAAGATGTGACTTCCTCCCAAACGAGAACTGAAGTCTAGTCTCAAAGCAGTTAACTCGACTCCCAGCTTTAAATTGCCACAGGGCAGGTATTGGATAGGCCTCTAATTGCAAATGAATCAGAAAGATGAAGCATATTAAATGCCATGTTCTAATAATCACAAATTTTCCTAGCACACATTGCAAAGGTGCTGTTTCCAGATGATGACACATTTTCTGATGTTGAAGTTATTTCGTTTTCAGTAGTGTGTACATTTCTTGATATGGTCAGCCCCAACACAACTGCGGGGGTCAAAGAAAAGTGAGATTGGCAAATGAGTCAACAGGCCTGACTCATTTTATATGCAAAATGGAGGTCTCATCTGATCAGTACATTTATTTCCATGTTTCACTTCTAACTTTTTTTACCCTTCATGAGAGGCTTTTATTTCCCTCGCTGTTTTAACACTCTCCTCACTGAATTCCTCTTTCATACTGGCTGCAATGTTAGGTATCAGTCATGTGTGCAAAAGAGTTTCTACTCCGATTAAATATAAAATGACCAGCAAAAACTGTGTTGCATTCAAACTTCCTTCCTGGCACAAAATGAACAAACTTTTTTTCAGCATGTCGAAGATTTCTTCCTCCTCCTTCAAAACTACACTGTTCTACACAGGGTGGGGGATGGGGGTTTAATTGGCTTTGTTTAGGTAAAAAGTCATGTTGGGTGCTGTAAAGCAAATTAACCGCTTTCCTTAATGGGAGAGTGGATCAAACACTAATGTACAACCACAATAATTCAGTGGAAATTTCATTTAACCAATTTCCGATTCTAAAATTTTTGCAGATCTTGACTAGAACTTAGTCTGATTTAATTTGAGGAAGTTGGCAGCTATTGTTTCTGATGTGGAATGATATGTTTGCAAAAATAGATATACCAAAGACTGTTTGTTTTTATTTATAAAAGTAGTGTTCATCTAAATATTGTGGGGCTCGGTTAATTCTAGCTAAAGTGTAATGTTGAACAATATTGATAAGGGCAGGTTCAATCCCTGATTCTGGTAGTTCATGAAGGTTCTACCTCCTTGTTTGTGCCACACTTTGTGGAGTGGTCTCCTTCGAACTATACATATCTAACCGCTTGCTGGAGAAAGATGCCTCCTGTCCTCTGTGGACAAGGACTAATTATATATTAATTAATCCAAATATTTAATTTGCAATGAATATTGAAGCATAAACACCCAATTTATTATTCAAATCAATTTTTCGACTGTAATAGAAATTTGTGGAAGGAAGTAGTCATTGCTGTTTGAAATGAGACCATAGACTCTGGAATGGTGATTATTCCACCAGATATCCGTTTTTAGGATCAAACACGTGCTAGTTAGGAGCACCTTTAATGTGGCACGCAGTGTAACATCCTGTGGAGTGCTCCAACTTTGCCTTAATCACAGCCTCTGAACAGTTTATTGTCATTCATTCATGCGGCTTGCAACTATTTATTAGGTCAATGGATAGACTGTTAATGTAGCCAGAGCTGAAAATGTGTTGCTGGAAAAGCGCAGCAGGTCAGGCAGCATCCAGGGAACAGGAGAATCGACGTTTCGGGCATAAGCCCTTCTTCAGGAATGAGGAAGGTTTGTCCAGCAGGCTAAGATAAAAGGTAGGGAGGAGGGACTTGGGGGAGGGGCGTCGGAAATGTGATAGGTGGAAAGAGGTCAAGGTGAGGGTGATGAGTCAGACTGGGGTGGGGGCGGAGAGGTCAGGAAGAAGATTGCAGGTTAGGAAGGCGGTGCTGAGTTCGATGGATTTGACTGCGACAAGGTGGGGGGGAGGGGAAATGAGGAAACTGGTGAAATCCGAGTTCATCCCTTGTGGTTGGAGGGTTCCTAGGCGGAAGATGAGGCGCTCTTCCTCCAACCGTCGTTTTGTTGTGGTCTGGCGATGGAGGAGTCCAAAGACCTGCATATCCTTGGTGGAGTGGGAGGGGGAGTTGAAGTGTTGAGCCACAGGGTGGTTGGGTTGGTTGGTCCAGGTGTCCCAGAGGTGTTCTCTGAAACGCTCCGCAAGTAGCCGGCCTGTCTCCCCAATATAGAGGAGGCCACATCGGGTGCAGAGGATGCAATAGATGATGTGTGTGGAGGTGCAGGTGAATCTGTGGTGGATATGGAAGTTTCCTTTGGGGCCTTGGAGGGAGGTGAGGGGGGAGGTGTGGGCGCAAGTCTTGCACCTCCTGCGGTTGCAGGGGGAGGTGCCGGGAATGGAGGTTGGGTTGGTGGGGGGTGTGGATCTGACGAGGGAGTCACGGAGGGAGTGGTCTTTACGGAATGCTGATAGGGGAGGGAAATATATCCTTGGTGGTGGGGTCCGTTTGGAGGTGGCAGAAATGACGGCGGATGATGCGCTGTACATGGAGATTGGTGGGGTGGTAGGTGAGGACCAGTGGGGTTCTGTCCTGGTGGCGGTTGGAGGGGCGGGGCTCAAGGGCGGAGGAGCGGGAAGTGGAAGAGATGCAGTGGAGGGCATCGTCGACCACGTCTTGGGGGGGAATTGCGGTCCTTGAAGAAGGAGGCCATCTGGGTTGCACGTTTTTGGAACTGGTCCTCCTGGGAGCAGATGCGGCGGAGTCGAAGGAATTGGGAGAATGGAGCCAGATTTGCTGCTGATACACAGATAGTTAGGAATGCAAGCTGTGAAGACGATACAAAGAAGCTGCAAAGCAATGTTGGTGAGTTAATTTCAGCATGTAAAAAAAATTGGCAGATAGAGTATAATGTGGGAAAATGAGGTAGTCTAATTTGGCAGAAAGAATACAAATACAGAATATTATATAAATGTGAAATGACAATGCTGCAGTCGAAAGCGATCTAGGTCACAAAAAAGTAACATGCAGGCACAGCATGTAAGTGGGAAGACCAATGACATGTTTCTTTTCATGTAAGGACAATGGAGTATAAAAGGGAAATGCTGTTGCAGCTGTGCAGGGCATTGATGAGATGTCCAAATGTTTTCTATATAAGTTTGGTCTCCTTACTTAAGGAGGGATAGTTCTGTATTGGAGCCACTTGGTATGGATGAGTTGCCTTGTGTGAAAGCCTGGGGCCCATATTCCTGAGGTACCTTAACAGAGATGAAGCTGAGGTGATGTTTCCTCTCATGGTATGGAGAATTAGGGGACACAGTTTAAAATTAGTGGGTCTCCTATTCAAGACAAATGAAGAGGAACTTCTTTTGAGGATTGTCAGTCTTTGGAAATCTCTTCCATAGAGATCTCTGGAGGCTGGATCATTGAATACATTTAAAACTGAGCCAGAAATATTTTAATTGACAAGGGAAGCAAGTGTTCAGAAGCCAGGCAAGAAAGTGGAGCTAAGGCCACAATCAGCTCACCCATGATCCCGCTGAATGATGGAGCAGGCTAGGTAAGCCAAATGACTCCTGCTCCTATTCCTTATGATCTTTTATTTTAACCTTTGGGCCACTTTACAACCTTGGTCCAAAAATGGAGAACAGAGCAGAATTTCAGATATAACATGAGTGTCAATGATATCAAGACAGTGTTTGATTTGAATGTGGCATCAAAGAACCCTAGCATAATTGAACTTGATGGGAGGTGGGTGGTGTGAAAACACTCTACTGGTTGAAGTCATACCACCAGAACCAACTTGGTGTTAGGTTAGAGGCCAATCATTTTGGTCATGTGACATTTCTGCACTGTGGTTTAGTACTCTAGGCTTAACCATCTTTAGTTGCTTTGCCAATGACCTTGACTCCATCGTAAAGTCAGAAATGGGGATGTTCACTAATGATTGCAGTGTTCAGTATCATTCGCAAATCCTCAGTTACTGAAGAAGTCTGTGTCTAATGCAACAAAAGTGAACAGCATTCAGACACAGCTGAAACGTTTGCACTGAACAATGACCATCTCCAATTAGGCAAAATCTAAATGTCTTTTGACATTGAGGTATTAGCATTGCTCAATGTCTCCATTGTTAACATCCTTGAGTGTAATCTTTACTCAAACCGAACTAATCCAGTCACAAATATTGTGGCTACAAGAGTAGGTTCAAGGCTAGGAATTCTTTTATAAGTAAATTGCCCCCTGATTCTTCAGACCCTATCCAGTATCTGAAAGGGTCAGGTCAGAAATGTAAAGGAATACTCCCCAAATGCCTGGACGAGTGCATCTTCAGAAACAAAGTAGCCTAGTTGGTTAGCCCTCCATCCACCATCTTAAGCTTTCACTCTCCATCACTAGCACACAGCTTGAGCAGTATGTATCACTTAGAAAACGCAGTAGAGCAATTTGCTAAGATTGCTTTGACGCATCTCTTAAATCTGTGATATATATTACCTTGAAGAACAAGAACAGTAGATGCAAGTGGCAAAGTTCCCATGCAAGATCCCTTTCCATGTCACAGACCCACCATATTTGGCAGGAGAATGGAGTAAACAATTACTTCACTGTGTCACAAGATCAAAATCCTGGAACTCCCTCTTTCTGGATTTACCTCGACTGTGAGGATTGTAATATGTTCAAGAAGTGAACTCACCGCCCTCTTAAGAGAAATTAAGGATAAACAATAAATGCTGCCTTGCCAGCAATGCCCATGACTTAGAAACAAAAACAAAAAAAAAGTTTTCACTTCTGGGAAGCCAATAAAGGTAAGAGTGCCTAGTAATTCTAACCTGGAATTGAGAAGAAACTGCTTCAACCAGAAAATGGTTTGAATTTGTTGAATGTGGAGCTTTACCCAATACAATGTAGTTGAAGTAAGTAATCTGGACACATTTTTTAAGGGGAAGCCAGACAAGTCAATGAGGAAGCAGGAATAGCAAGTCATATATTGATAGATGATCAGATAAAATTAGGCTGTTCAATGATGGCTGTGCTTCTCAACCCAATTCTTCTGCTTTCTCCCTGTAACCTTTGATCTCCTTACTAATAAATAACCTCTCTATCACTGTCTTAAAGACACTGCCTTAAATGACTTGGCTTCCACAGCCGCCTCCAGCAATGAGTTCAAAAAATTCACCACTGTCTGGCTGGAAAAAATTCTTCCTCATCTCAGTTCTCCCTTCACTCTGAGGCTGTGCCCTCTGGTCCTAGTCTCTCCTTACTCGTGGAAACCTGTTCTCCACATCTACATTATCCAGGCCTTTCCGTGAAATGCCCCTGTTAGGTGAAGATGAGTGGGAGAGGCCCATGTGGACCATAAAAACCAGCATGTTTCAGTTGGACCAAATGGCTTGCAGTGTTCCCTTGATTCTTTTCTTCCCTCTTCAACTGTGCAGATCTCCTAAGGTCTATGCATGGTAGCAATTTCTGGAATTAGAGGTCAATGCTGTAATTGGCGTTGGAATGCTGATTACCATCAGAGCAGCTGTGTGCAGCTGAAGGATCATTGGTGGCCTGTTAATGTGTGGGTTGGCATAATTGTTGCAATGTTAGTGTTCTATTTAATTAAGAATGTATATTGATCTCCACTGCTGACTGTGTGCTTGAGATTTTTTAAATTCCAGGCTTCTGTTAAATTGTATTTCTTGGAGTGTCTTTAGGTAACTTTTTTGATGTGCTCTGTATTTGATAAGGCCAAATGCTTTGCTGGTTCTAAACTGGACCCAAGCCAAGCATCTTCCCCCACAACCCCCAACCTCCAGGTCACTGCCACCTTTAAGGAGGAGAAAGTGAGGACTGCAGATGCTGGAGATCAGAGCTGAAAAATGTGTTGCTGGAAAAGCGTAGCTGGTCAGGCACCATCAAAGGAGCAGGAGAATCGATGTTTTGGGCATAAGCCCTTCAGGAATGAGGAGGGTGTGCCAATCAGGCTAAGATAAAAGGTAGGGAGGATGGACTTGGGGGAGGGGCGTTAAGAATACGATAGGTAGAAGGAGGTTAAGGTGAGGGTGATAGGCCGGAGAGAGGGTGGGGGCGGAGAGGTCGGGAAGAAGATTGCAGGCCAAGAAGACGGTGCTGAGTCAGAGGGTTGGGACTGAGAAAAGGTGGGGGCGGGAGGGGAAATGAGGAAGCTGGAGAAATCTGCATTCATCCCTTGTGTTGGAAGGTTCCTCGGCGGAAGATAAGGCGCTCTTCCTCCAGGCGTCGTGTTGCCATGGTCTGGCGATGGAGGAGGCCAAGGACCTGCATGTCCTTGGCGGAGTGGGAGGGGGAGTTGAAGTGTTCAGCCACGGGGCGGTTGGGTTGGTTGGTGCGGGTGTCCCAGAGGTGTTCTCTGAAACGTTCCGCAAGTAGGCGGCCTCTCACTAATGTATAGGAGGCCACATTGGGTGCAGCGAATGCAGTAAACTATGTGTGTGGAGGTGCAGGTGAATTTGTGACGGATATAGAAGGATCCCTTGGAGCCTTGGAGGGAAGTGAGGGGGGAGGTGTGGGCGCAAGTTTTGCATTTCTTGCGGTTGCAGGGGAAGGTGCCGGGAGTGGAAGTTGTGTTGGTGGGGGGTGTGGACCTGACGAGGGAGTCACGGAGGGAGTGGTCTTTCCAGAATGCTGATAGGGGAGGGGAGGGAAATATATCCTTGGTGGTGGGGTCTGTTTGGAGGTGGCAGAAATGACAAAGGATGATACGATGTATCTGGAGGTCGGTGGGGTGGTAGGTGAGGACCAGTGGGATTCTGTCCTGGTGGTGATTGGAGGGGCAGGGTTCAAGGGCGGAGGAGCGGGAAGTGGAGGAGATGCGGTGGATAGCATCATCAACCACGCCTGAGGGGAAATTGCGGTCTTTGAAGAAGGAGACCACCTGGGTTGTTCGGTCTTGGAATTGGTCCTCCTGGGAGCAGATGAGGCGAAGGAATTGGGAATATGGGATGGTGTTTTTACAGGGGGCAGGGTGGGAGGAGGTGTAATCTCGGTAGTTGTGGGAGTCAGTTGGTTTATAGTAAACGCCCGTGTTGAGTCGGTCGTCCGAGATAGAAATGCAGAGGTCTAGGAAGGGGAGGGAGGAGTCCGAGATGGTCCAGGTAAATTTGAGGTCTGGGTGGAAGGTGTTAGTAAAGTGGATGAACTGTTCAACCTCCTCCTGGGAGCACGAGATAGCGCCGATACAGTCATCGATGTAGCAGAGGAAAAGGTGAGGGGTGGTGCCAGTGTAGCTGCAGAAGATGGACTGTTCCACATTTCCGATGAAGAGGCAGGCATAGCTGGGGCCCATGCGGGTGCCCATGGCTACTCCTTTGGTTTGGAGGAAGTGGGAGGATTGGAAGGAGAAGTTGTTCAGAGTGAGGACCAATTCAGTCAGTCGAAGGAGAGTGTCAGTGGAAGGGTACTGGTTGGTTCGGCGGGAAAGGAAGAAGTGGAGGGCTTTGAGGCCTTCGTGATGGGGGTTGGAGGTGTATAGGGACTGGATGTCCATAGTGAAGATAAGGCCACCTTTAAGTCCATCTATCAAAATCCCAAAATTCATATTATATATGAATTAAGTGTCAGCCAGTCTTCCCATTTGGACAATGAAAGCTTGGAAATCAACTTAATTATTGGTTTGTACAGTTGTTGTTTTTGTCTTTACTCTATATCACTATTCCCAAGTGAGTGCACTTTTTTAAAATCTGCAGTCTTGCTTTTAGAAAGCTCTGTGACTACCAGGCCTTTAACCCCCACGGCTGAGTTGATGGATTGTGCTTCCTCCCATAGAGTCTTGCCTGCTGGCTGTCCCTCAAGGGCTCTGTACTCTCTTGATTTTCTAAGATGTTTGCGTTGTCTTGCTCATTCACTTGTTATTTCCTCTTCCTCCTTTCTTTCTTGCTCTCTCTTTACGTAGTGCTGAAAACTCTTGATTTTTCATTAAAATCTATTGTGACTGGTGAATGATGTCTAATTCTCTTCTCTTTATTTAAATATATTTTACCCATTTCCACAAAATTATAGCATGTTGATATTCCTAACATACTAAGTATTTTTACAACCACATATTTTGTGTTTTGATATTATTCAGAAATTGGATGTGGTGGTGGGATTAATTGAATTTGCTTTTTTAAAAAGGGCATTGGCAACACTATGGGTTGAATGGTCTCCATTTATGATTCTAAATGCCTATAATGACACTCTAAGTTGTAATATGTTCATTCTCGTGTCAGCTAACCAGCCCTACGAAAGCAATAAGAAACACGTTCGTTGTCATAATCAACTGCTTTAGTAACAGGTTATTGACTAAGTTAATCTACTTTGCTGTTCACTATCAACTAAACTCTCCACTTCCATGTCCCTACTTCAGACAGGACAGTTTGAGGCTTAATGGTTGTGAGCGTAATTGATGGTGAGAAGAAATTAGTTCACACTTCTCCTTGACTTCAACTCCAATTTATTAATTTTTTTAATAGAATAAGACTGCATTTAACCTATTTTTCCAATTAACCTGTTCAGAGATGTTATTACACACTTTTGCAGCAGGTGGGGCTTGAACCTGAGTACCTCAGTTCAGGGGTAGGAACACTAGCACTGTGCCACGAGAACCCCTATAAGGCTGTAGCTAAAGGTTGTCATGTTAATTGCTTTCAGTATTGATTTAATGAAGTATTTTAAAAGACTGAGGTGAATAAAATGATTTGTAAAATGGCGTTTCTCTAACCTTTTAAAGGATATACATAGAGAAATAATAGTGCATATCAAAGTAAGCATTATGAACTGATTGCTGTCGTTATGGGGATTGTGATTTCTTTCTGTGCAAAGTAAAGCAAAATTGCAAATGTATCTTGATAAATACACTTGCAATTGCATTACATTATTCAGAGTACCTTCCTCATTTGGCAAAGTTTGAAAGAGTTTTGATTTTGAATTTTTATAATCTGCATCAGAAAATGATAATAAGATTTTTCAATTTTTTTTAATTGCTGAAATTTTTTTATAACTAAGTCAGTGACTCAAAAGTGCATCAGAATCTTTTTTTCAACTTTTTTGCAGCTTGGTGTAAAAGGGTTGAAAGGTTTAGTTTTGGAGCCTTTCATTGCAGGAATACAATCCAGCACTTCATTACTATACAATGATTTCATTGGATTAGACTTAAGGAAATTACTGGAAACCTTGTCAAAAGAAAAAGCAAAATTGGCAAAGGGATTGTTGTTGAGATATGATTTCAAAACAGGATTTAACTATCGTCTGTGTAGGCAAACAAAAGGGAAATTGTCTTGTCAAAACTAAAGCTGGACAACACTTGACTTCAGTTTGAGATTCACATGGGTTCAGCCAGATGTGCTGTTCTTGTCAGGCCTGTCAATCTTCTTGCAGAACATACAGATACTAACTAACTAAAGTACATGCTTAACATAAATGTCATCCCAATAGGGGTGTGTTATACATGTTTTGTTTCATGTCATACAGTACATAGTATAAGCTCATTGAACTTAGGGGACATTAGAAAATAATTATAGAATAGATTATAGGTCGATCAACCTTCAAACTTGTCATGTATCTAATTGAAGGAAATTCAATTTATATTAATGAGTGCAATTATAGCCCATTATAATTGATGGAATGAGTCATTCCCAATCTATGAGCTGTTGAAATGCAATCGGAAAGAAAAATCTACAGTTTTCCTTACTGAACATATCCCCATAATTGTAATTTTTTTGTCTGTTATAATTTAAAATTGCCCTGTTCTGGGTTAAGTTATAAAGTAGTTGTTGCACTTGAAAAATGTTCATATATGGAAATATCCATGATCTGAGTCAATGGTGCTATTTCTAGTTCAGATTGTTAATGGATATTTCGTAGCTATTTCCATTTATTTAATGAATAATGAGCTACTCTGGAATCACAATGAACCGGTTGACTCACTCAGATTTATTTGCATTGTTTCCAACAGTCCTTTTCAAATTAGTTATCTGTTAACAGCTCCAAATAACAGGCTTCAACTTGTGCAATAACTTCAAGAAATTTTCAGCGAACCCTGCTGACTCCCTTCCCCCTCCAAATTTAATTTTGCAAGACCTTCAGGAGCATCACTCAGATGAAAAGTGAATGACACCCCACACACCAACCATTAATACACTAGTACAATTGCTCCTTGGGGAATGCTGTTTCCATGTCATTCGTTCCCATTGTACCTGTTGTTTCATTTTCATTGTGGACTTCTAGTCTGATGGTTGATCTATGGACTAGGCTGTATTTATCTTGATTGACCATGTGTAGTTGAGGAACAGTTCCACCTGTTGTCTGTATACCATTTCAACTACAGAGACATATCTGGTGTTCACTTCCACAATATATGATCACGGTCATATTTGCTTTCTGCAGGCTCTATATTGCCACTTAGGCTGACTCTCTCTTGTTGAGTGTTGAAGTTTTATACCCTGACTGATGCTCTATTCTGGCAATGGTTTAAGTCTCGTCAAAATGAACTTTGCCTTTTTGGTGGTTTTTGCCTTGGTTTAAGTAACTCCCACCTGTTACTATATTTGGCTTCAGTCGTCCTTTTTGCTACTGAAAGAGCAGTTTGTGTGCAGAGTAACATATTTGTCTTTGTATTGCCGTACACTTCATGCCTTCAGTATGATTGCTTTTCCACTCAAGGATTGACCTGTATGTATTTGCTCTGGATTTGCTCTACTTCTCTGGCTCCTTCGATTTTTTTTCATTGCCACTTCAGCATTTCCATTTGACTGGGACAAGTTTGGAGATAATATGCTGTTGAACTTTATCATGTAGCTGAATTCTTCATCACAAGGCTCTCAGTTCATGAATGAACTACAATGTTGAATGCTGTAATTGCTGAAATTTGCTTTCAGGCATTTACAAAATCTCACTGGTGGTTGTTGAAGTCAGCTAAACTACATCCCAGTAATCAGAATAAGGTGAAAGATTTTACTGCCTACCAATAATCAGTCATCGTTCCCTTTTGAAACAGAATGCTAGACTAAATGAGTTCTTTCTTTGCTGTAATGTTCTATCATTATTTACCCACACCATCGTTGTTTTATTTTCCGTTAACCTGCCCATGAAGGGAAAAATCAATAAAACTTGGGTCAATACATTCACTTTCTAGTTGACTTGGGATTTTATTTTAAAAACTGATTGCTTTCCCCACTCTGGACCAGTTCTGCTGGGGGGGAGAAATGCTTAACATCATTCTGCTCTCTTCACGTTGAATGTCAGTGCACTAGTTCTGTCACCCATGCAGGCTCAGAGGTATACTAGCACATCTGAGACTTGTTGTTACTAGAGATCAATGTCACTAAAACACGTGTACCGATGGCTCTTGATGGTCAGCTTGAATGGCAACCTCTATTGGGAACACCATCTTTAACCACTGACACTGTCTGACACAAGCTATATTTAAAAATAAAATGCAAATCATGGGATTCCATTACTTACATTCCAAATCTTAGGCATTGACACAAATTTAAGTTGGTTGTAGTGTCTAGTGAGAACGGGGGGTGGTTGATGTTTGAACTTGAGCCCAAATAAGATACTGAGAGAGATTTATGCTAAATTTAGACATTCCAGTCGTGCATGAATAACTTTAATTGGTGGAAAACACTTTTTGGTGTTAGGCTGGTAACCACAATTGACTGTGGAGAAATGTGACCTTTTTAAATAATGGTACAATTAACTGAGAATAAATGAGATGTATAAAGAAGTAAAGAATCAGAAAATAAGTATTTGCATTGTAAAGAAATGATGAAAGCCACCGGGTGAATGGGAACAGGCCATTACAAAAGAGCGAGAATAAGAAATGGCTGTGGGTGTAATCAGTCGAGAGTGTGGTGCTGGAAAAGCGCAGCATCCAAGGAGTAGGAGAATCTATGTTTTGTGCATAAGCCCTTCATCAGGAACAATGTGCCATTCACATTGGATTTCTATAAACAAAAGAGTCAACATTTGAGTTCTGTATCTTTCTATGTCAAGAAGATGTACAATATTCTTGCTTTATGTCATTCATAATCTATATGTGCTGTATAATGGCAATGGCGAAACTACTGATGTTTTTTTTCCCCCCCAACTAAACTGAGTCAGTGCAGAAACCACACTCCATGTTCCACCCAGATAGCTTAAAACAAATGAGGAATGTAATTGGATCATTCATAACCCACCTATCCTTTACTATTGCATTCAGTTTTTACTGATTCATTTCAATTTTTTGACTGAAGTATGTTACCCATAATTTTAAAGGCGAAAGTGAGGACTGCAGATGCTGGAAATTAGAGTCGAGGATGTGGTGCTGGAAAAGCACAGCAGGTCAGCAGCATCCGAGGAGCAGGAGAATCGACGTTTCGGGCAAAAACCCTTCATCTATTTTCCTGCTCCTCAGATGCTGCCTGACCTCCCCATAATTTAAATCCTACTTGTTGAAAATGCTCTTTGTATGAAAATGTTTGTATCCGTTTGATACAGCTACAAATAAATATCTGTAAATTTTACATTTACCTTCCAATTACAGTGTAATTGTTTAAATTGAAGTAGCAGATTTATCAAATGGTACAGCACTGGAGCTCAGTCGGGTCATTGGATCTGTGTTGTCTCTTTCAGAGTAATCACAGTTAGCTCCACTCGCATGCTCTGTGTTCCTGATGTGTGTTTTTTTCCCTCCTGAGTAATTATCCAGTAACCTTTTGAAGACTACCATTGATGTTCTTTTCACCAGGCTAACTACCAGGCAATGCATTCCAACTTCTAGGCACTTGTTGCATTTTAGGAAAAGCTTCTCATGTCACTAATAGTTCTTCTGCCATCATCTTTAAATCTGTACCATCTTACTGACTCTTCAGCTAATGAAAGCCATTTCTCTTAGTTACTCCTGTCCAATCTCTTCATAATTTTAAATAACTTGATTAAATTTCCTCCTTTTGGCATTTCTTGGCCCAAAGAGATCAATCCCAGGTTCTTCAGTCTATCCATGTAATTATAATCCCTCTTTCTACTAACTGTTCTAGTATTTGGCTTTCGCACGCTCTCCAAAACCTTCATGTCTTTCCTAAATTGTGCTGCTCACAAATTCTATCCCTTCACAAGCATCACCATGCAGATTGCCTGGCCCTCTGTGCCAATTTTTGATAGGATCCTGCTGTGTCCAAAATAACCGTTGTCATATTTGTTTTTTCCACTACTATTTACAGTCTTCAAAATGATTTCTCTGCTCAGCCACATTGTTTCAAGGCTGATGAGCCCTTACTTCTCCAATTTTCCTGTTAACTCAGTCTCATGACTCCTTGAATGGTTTCATTGTTCACGGTGTCTAAAACTGGACATGATACTGGAGATGTGGTCTGAATAAGAGTACTGCTCAGTTGAAGCATGACTTTCTCTAACTTGCATCATATTATATGACTTTGCTGTGCGTAACTTTCTGCAATCCATTTTGGCTGTAGCACATGGCAATTCAGTAATGATGTCAAGTCTAATTAATACCCCTGGATCTCTCTGACTTCACACTGATCATTTGATGCCATCCATTATATAGGTGTATCTTCCATTTTTTTTCCCATATTAAATAATTTATAGTCTTATTAAATTTTAATTGTCTTTGTTTCACTTGTATGCATATTTTTAGTTTATGTTCTTACCTGTGCTCTCCTTTTTTTATTTCCAGCTGTCAATGCTATGTAGCTTGCACATAACACTGAAATAAATAATGTACCTTATTCTCTGTTCAATGGAAGTGCTGTTGGCTCTGAGTCAGAATATTGTGGGTGCAAGCCACACTCCAGAGGTTTGAGCAACTAAATGATGCTGGTTTTTCAGTCCAGTGTTGAACTGTTGCTCATTTATTTGCTTGAGTTGTCTTTCAGATTAAATATTAAGCCAGAGGGCCCATCTGTTATCTTGGGCACTACGTGAAGAACAGCAAGGAGATTTTTTGGTGTGCTGGCCAATATTTTAACCAGAACCAATATCACTTAGCAGAATGATTGTCCCTTCACTTCTGTTTTGATTGGGACCTTGCTGTGTGCAAAATAACCAGTGTTTCCCTATTTGGTTACTGTGTTCTTCAACGTACTTCATTTACTACAAAGTGCTTTAGATTATCTTCAAACTATAAAAATAATCCTGTAAATGAGTTCTTTACAATTCCTCTCACTTTTTAAAACAAATTCAAAATAAAAGATCGGCATCAGAAGGATACATGATAAGGTCATATTAATTTTTTAATATATAGATATGGATATATCTTAAATGCCAAATTATAAAACTATATATAGCTACATGATGAAATTATTGTATTAAATGTCTAAAAACTTGTCAATGATTTATAATAACCAAATGATCTATAATTCAATTTGAAGAGTTGAAAGTTGAATTTTTTTTTTCCACCTTGATCCAAGCTGTCCTATTTGGCACTGTTTTTCTCCCCTATCTCTTTAAAGACAAGATACTGGTCATTCCGATTTAAGAGTTTACCAGATTAATTGTGTTTGATTTTAGAGTATTTTATAAGCAACCTACTCTTTGCATTGAGGTTTTATGTAAATGACCTTTTGCATCCGATCTTTTATACACGGCCTTTGATCCTCCTCAGTGTACTGATTTAAGTTTTCAAATATAGTGATTGTTTTGTCTTCATGGTAAATGTTTCAAAAGTTCTTAAAGAAGTTATACAAATTTTTTTCCACATGAGTATATTCGAAGTTGATCCCATTTCAATACATTCCTACCTAACAGAACAAATACATAGGAAATGTGTCAATGTTGTTTGGTATATATTTTGCACAAAACGAAGCAGTTATTTCAAATAATTGTTTATCATTTTTGGTCTACAGCAGCAATAGCATGTTGTTCAGACTAGGCCACCTGACTCTGTTAAGCACCATAAAAAGAAAGCTAATGGATACAGGCTTTTCATTGGACTATTGCTTGCTATTACTGGTCACTTTGGACTGTGCTCTTTGATGTGACTATTATGTAGTAAGGAAATCTAATCAGTGCAACGCTAAATGTTAAGAGTAGATACAATGTACAACAGGTATAATATGTCCATTATTTTAATATTGTTGACTCACCAGTTCTTTCAGTGATTCTGATTCGAGAAGATTGGGAGCATATAAGACACTCCTTCTGGGTCACCCTGTTAAGTATGTTACTTATGATGTAAAGGGGTGTAACAAGAGTTGGTCCAATTAGGTATCCATATACATGAACTTTTCTTGTGTTGGTCACCAGAGTGAAGTGGCCCAATCTGGGCAACATTATATTGTGGAGAGGTCATCCCAGACGTTGAAGATATTGCTGGACTAAGCAGCGGACATATGGCTGTACAGTTGAAAGTTTTTGGAGCAGCTGTTCAGATAAGATTGATATTGTAATGGAGGAACTAGCAAATGTTTTACATCTCACTAAGAATAACATAACATCTGTATCATTTATTTTAATTGCAGTAATACTTGAAAGTTCTTTTGATAAACCTTTTATGAAAAGCATTCTGAAGGAAACTTCTGAGCAGCATGGTTGATAAGATAATAGTTTTTAGTCAATTTTGCAAAGGAAAGTACAATGACTATGCACACTACCACTTTGGAGGAAAAAAATGTCATTCACAATTACACTCATTTTGTTCACCATAGACATGCCAAGATTTATTACATTTACACATGTTTTGTGGATATCCTTTGTAAATTGCTAGAGAATAGGTTGTGGTATAACAATGTGAGTTACATGTTGTTTACAAAAATGATATCTGGACTTTAAGGGTTAACATAGAACATAGAAGAATACAGCGCAGTACAGGCCCTTCGGCCCTCGATGTTGCGCCGATCCAAGCCCACCTAACCTACACTAGCCCACTATCCTCCATATGCCTATCCAATGCCCGCTTAAATGCCCATAATGAGGGAGAGTCCACCACTGCTACTGGTAGGGCATTCCATGAACTCACGACTCGCTGAGTAAAGAACCTACCCCTAACATCTGTCCTATACCTACCCCCCCCCCCCCCCCCCCCCTTAATTTACAGCTATGCCCCCTTGGTTATGAGAAGATGTACAATTGAGAGGTGTTTTCTCTTGAATTTAGAACGCTAAAGGTGATATGATTGAAGTCTTCAAGATTTTAACAGGGTAGATAAAGAAACTTATTTCCACATTTTGGATATTTTAGAACTAGAGGGCATTATCTGACAAGTTGAACCAAACTGTTCAGGAGCGATGCTAGGAGGCACTTCTACACAGAAAATGTGATAGATATTTGGAACTCTCCTCCACTAATGGCAATGGATGCTGGACCAGTTGTGAATGTTAAATCTAAGATAGTTAAGATTTTGCTAGGCAAAGTTATTAAGGGATATAGGCCAAAGGCAGGTATATGGAATTAGGCCACAGACAAGCCATGATCTCATTGGTGGAACAGGCTGTGGAGGGTTGAATTACCTATTCCTATTCCTATGTTCTTTAGTACAGATGTTGTGTTCTGCCATCTTGGTGCTCCCTACCTTTTTTATTAAAGTATCACCGTAGCAAAGAACATGGCACAAGTCATAAAATAGTGGTCTATAAATATTTGTTTTAATTCATAAAAGTGTTATTTCAAACATTAATCTACAACCTTTTTCTTCTAAGTTAATCACCTGTGTCAGGCATGATGTTCATGCGCTATGTTAATGGCAAGATAGCCCAAGGTGACTGGACTATCCATTTTTAAGTAGGTTATGAAAATTTTACATTTTTACCAAGCAACTCATGGTTTGGTAAACATCTAGTAACCGAACTTGCTGTTAGACAATGTTAATGTTTTCACATTAAGGCAGTATTACATATAAGGACTGTGAATGCTGTAATATACAGAGGCCATTAGAGCAGTGACAGATTTATCTCTTTTCCTCAGCCAAGGTGAACAATCAGTGTAAATTAGACTTGCCATAGTAGAATTCAAGCAATTGCTATAAGATTTGGGAGTACAGCTACAAGAAAGTCCATGACACGGTGGATAAGTTGTTGTGGTTCTGTTCGCCGAGCTGGAAGTTTTTGTTGCAAACGTTTCGTCCCCTGGCTAGGCGACATCATCAGTGCTTGGGAGCCTCCTGCGAAGCGCTTCTTTGATGTTTCCTCCGGTGTTTATAGTGGTCTGTCCCTGCCGCTTCCGGTTGTCAGTTTCAGCTGTCCGCTGTAGTGGTTGGTATATTGGGTCCAGGTCGATGTGTTTGTTGATGGAGTTTGTGGATGAATGCCATGCCTCTAGGAATTCCCTGGCTGTTCTTTGTCTGGCTTGCCCTATGATAGTAGTGTTGTCCCAGTCGAATTCATGTTGCTTGTTGTCTGCGTGTGTGGCTACTAAGGATAGCTGGTCGTGTCGTTTCGTGGCTAGTTGATGTTCATGTATGCGGATTGTTAGCTGTCTTCCTGTTTGTCCTATATAGTGTTTTGTGCAGTCCTTGCATGGTATTTTGTAAACTACATTCGTCTTGCTCATGTTGGGTATCGGGTCCTTCGTTCTGGTGAGTTGTCTGAGCGTGGCTGTTGGTTTGTGTGATGTTATTAGTCCTAGGGGTCTCAGTAGTCTGGCAGTCAGTTCTGAGATGCTCCTGATGTATGGTAGTGTGGCTAGTCCTTTTGGTTGTGGTATGTCCTCGTTCCGTGGTCTTTCTCTTAGGCATCTGCTGATGAAGTTGCGCGGGTATCCGTTTTTGGCGAATACCTTGTATAGGTGTTCCTCTTCTTCTTTTTGCAGTCCTGGTGTACTGCAGTGTGTTGTGGCCCTTTTGAATAGTGTCCTGATGCAGCTTCGTTTGTGTGACGGAGAATTCACTACAAGAGTATACAGGAAAGCAACACACACAGACCAAGTCCTAAACTATGAAAGTAACCACCCCAACACACACAAACAAAGCTGCGGCACACAAACCAACAGCCACGCTCAGACAACAACTCACCAGAACGAAGGACCCGATACCCAACATGAGCAAGACGAATGTAGTGTACAAAATACCATGCAAGGACTGCACTAAACATTATATAGGACAAACAGGAAGACAGCTAACAATCCGCATACATGAACATCAACTAGCCACGAAACGACACGACCAGCTATCCTTAGTAGCCACACACGCAGACAACAAGCAACATGAATTCGACTGGGACAACACTACTATCATAGGGCAAGCCAGACAGAGAACAGTCAGGGAATTCCTAGAGGCATGGCATTCATCCACAAACTCCATCAACAAACACATTGACCTGGACCCAATAAACCAACCACTACAGCGGACAGCTGAAACTGACAACCGGAAGCGGCAGGGACAGACCACTATAAACACCGGAGGAAACATCAAAGAAGCGCTTCGCAGGAGACTCCCAAGCACTGATGATGTCGCCTAGCCAGGGGACAAAACGTTTGCAACAAAAACTTCCAGCTCGGCGAACAGAACCACCACAACGAGCACCCAAGCTACAAATCTTCGCACAAACTTTGAACGGTGGATCAGTGATTAGCACTGCTGCCTCACAGCACCAGGGACCTCCTTTCTAATCGAGTCTCGAGTGATTGCGTGGAGTTTGCTCATTCTCCCTGTGTCTGCGTGGTTTCCTCTGGGTGCTCCGGTTTCCTCCCAAAGTCCAAAGATGTGCATGTTAGGTGAATTGGCCATAGTTTTGAGGGATGTTAGGTTAGGTGCCTTAGTCAGGAGAAATGTAAAGTAATAAGGTAGGAGAATGGGTCTGAGTGGGATACTCTTCAGAGGGTGGGTGTGGACTTGTTGGGTCAAATGGCCTGTTTCCACAGTGAAGGGATTCTATAATTCTAACATTTTGCTTAATATGCTTCGATTTCTCCTTTCTCAAAATGTGGTTTATCAAATTTACATACTTTTTAAGTTCATGTTAGGTTGCAAGCTGAATTATTATCTGCATAGTACTTGGATATACTTCAACGATCTTAAACAGATTTGTGCATTTACTTGCTGCTTTGATGGTTTTGATGAATCTCTGTGCATAGCTGCTTGTAGTTGACTTTAAAAGTAGACAACAACATGGCTCCCTCATAATGACCTTTTAAAATAATTTTCCAAACATGGGTGGTGTTTGTATATTCCAACACTATATTGTTTAACATCTTAGATTTATCCAATCCACCTTGAATGGAGGACGCCATTATAATATAATGGAATGTTGATAGGAGTGAATTCACCCCATTTGCCACAGATTTGAAATTCAATATCCTCTCTCTTGTCTGGAATGAAATAGACAAGTAGCCTAGAAATTCTATAGTTCTTAAAGCGTTTATAAGATCTCTGATGGATCTGAATGTCCAATTTGAATGATCTTTACTTGAGACTTGATTATCTGTACTTCAAAGACCTAGGATCACATGATTTAGGGCAACCATTTTAATGGTCTGCTTGTGTCTCAGTTTACAAAGTATTGACTGAAAGCTCATAAAGTACTGGGGCATGACAGTGCTAGTTTCTGCCACAAATTCTGTATTTGTTTTCAATCTCTGGAGATACCTTGTAAGTTGGCCATCCTGAGAACACTTGAAATATTTCTCCTCTTGTTCATTGAGTCAACTGTTTCTTCTAGAGGAGTTCTGCATTTGTCTCTTAAGAGTATGCATGTTGTATCACTTTGGGAGGAATATTCTGGTTACAAATCCATGAGCTGTATTTTTAGTGAAAGTATTTTAATTAAATCCCAAAAATGACTAAGTTGATTCCCTTCATTACTGCTTCCTAGATTAAGAGACTTTCACCAGATTTCTTATTTATTTAATAAAACTCAAATATAACGCATTTATTGTGAACAAAACATTTTTAAACAAATGGAAAAAACAGGCTAAACTAAGCTATGGTCCAGAATCTAAGTTTTAACTGAAGAATTACAGAATGAGAGAAAGCTGGCCAGAAAAATAACTAAAGATAATAAGAGTTTCTATGAATATTTAAAGAAAAGTTAGCAAAGTGAATATTGGGCTGGTAAAAGCCAGATCGGAGAATGAATAATGGCAGATGAATGGAATTGATATTTCTACGTTCACTGTGGAGGATGCAAGTAACATCCCAACACAGCAATAAATTAAGAAATGGGAGGGAGCAACTCGGGGGAAAAATCCCAATCACCAGAGAAATGGTACTGAGTAAATAGTTGGAGCTGCGGATTAATAGCCCCAGTCCCATCCTGGGCTCTTAAAAAGAAATGACAAGTGAGATAGTTGCATCAGTTTTAATTTTAGATCTTATCAGTATGTCAAAAATATTGACAGCTGTAGAATAACAAAAATCATCATACCAAACTTTATTTCAGATGGGAAGTCCGATAGACTTGGGTCTTTTGAATTGAAGTAATAGCTCCGCTGTGAGCTTATAAGGTAGTAAAAGATGCTGTTATTTGGAAATTTCTCAGGTTCCTAGAATTCCAGAGACTCTGTATGTTACTGTTGGTGTGAAGGACAAGTTTGGTACCTGTAGGGACTGCTGGATGACTAGAAAAATTGAGGATCTGGTCAAGAAAAAGGAGGTTTGAGTCAGGGATCAAGTGAATCCCCTGAGGAGTATACTTGAGAGAAATCCGGAGGGCAAAAGGGAACATAGATTTGGTAATTGAGGTTAAGGAGAATCCAAAGAAATTGTATAAATACATTAAGGGAGTGATGAGGGAGACAATAGGGCCCTTTTAAAGGTCAATGTGATTGACTATGTATGGAACTGTGGGGGATGGGTGAGATACTAAACTAGTATTTTGCATCAGAATTTACTGTGGAGAAGGATATGGAAGATTGGGAAAATAAATAGTGATATCTTGAAAAGTGTCCATATTACAAAGGAGGAAGTGCTGGATGTCTTGAAAAGCATAAAAGTGGATAAATCCCAGCACCTGACCAGTTGTACCCCAGAGCTCTGTGGGAAACCAGGGAAGTGATTGCTGGGCCCCAGGTGACATATTTGTATCACTGACAGGCAGAGACGAGGTGCCAGAAGACTGGAGGTTGTCTAACAATTTAAGAATGGTGGTAAGGAAAAGCCAGGGAACTATAGACCGATGAGCCTTATGTCAGTGGTAGGCAGGCTGTTGAAGGGAATCTTGAAGGACAGGATTTACACATATTTGGAAAGGCAAGGACTGATTAGACATAGTCAACATAACTTTGTGTGGGAAATCTTGTCTCACTAACTCGATTGAGTTTTTTGAAGAAGTGACATAGAAAATTGATAAAGGCAGAGCAATAGATGTCATCTATATGGACTTCAGCAAGGCATTCAACAAGGTTCCACATGGTAGACTAGTTAGCAAGGTTAAATCACATGGAATACAGGAAGAGCTGTTTGGATGCAAAATTGGCTCAAAGGTAGGAGACAGGGTGTTGTTGGAGGTTTGCTTTTTGGACTTGGAGGCCTGTGACCAGCAGTGTGCCACAAGGACTGGTGCTGGTCCACTGCTTTTTGTCATTTATATGGCGATTTTGATGTGAATCTGAAGGAATTGTTAATAAGTTTGAAGATGAGACCAAAACTGGTGATGTAGTGGACAGCGAAGGTGGTTGTCTTAGATTACAACAGGACCTTGATCAGATGGGCAAATGGGCCAAGGAGTAGCAGATGGACTTTAATTTTGATAAATGTGAGGCACTGCATTTTGGTTAGACAAATAGGACAGGATTTATACACTTAATGGTAAGGTCTTGGATAGTGTTGCTGATCAAAGAGACCTTTGCATGCAAGCTCATAATTCCTTGAAAGTGGAGTCACAGGTAGACAAAATAGTGAAGAAGGCATTTGATGTGCTTGCCTTTATTGGTCAGTGCATTGAATATAGGAATTGGGAGGTCATGTTGCAGCTGTACAGGATATTGATTAGGCCACTTTTGGAATACTGTGTTCCGTTCTGATCTCCCTGCTGTAGGAAGGATGTTGTGAAACCTGAAAGGGTTCAGGAAAGACTTACAAGAATATTGCCAGGGTTGGAGGGCTTGAGCTATAGGGAGGGGCTGAACAGGCTGTTTTCCCTGGAGCATCACAAGCTGAGGGGTGACCTTGTAGAGGTTTATAAAATCATGAGGGGGCATGGATAAGGTGAATAGCCCAAGATTTTATCCCATAATAGAGGAGTCCAAAACTAGAGGGCATAAGTTTAAGGTGAGGGGAAAGATTTAAAAGGACCGTAAGGGACAAATTTTTTCAGAGGGTGGTGCGTGTATGGAATGAACTGCCAGAGGAAGTGGTAAACGTTGGTACAATTACAACATTTAAAAGGCATCTGAATGGGTACATGAATAGGTAGAGTTTAGAGGGATATGGGCTAAATGGCAAATGGCACAAGTTAGTTTCAGGATATCTGGTCAGCTATACATCTCTGACTAAATACTTCACTAAAATGGGGAGACAAAAGTCTTTTTCAACTGGTCCTACCTTAAGGTTGTTTGTTGATTCTTTCAGGGGAGAGAGAGAGAGAGAGGAAACCTGCATGAAATGTGTGTCAGTGGAAAAGATGGGACTGGCAAGGTATCCTGGAGAATGAGAACCAGCTCCAGAAAAATGTTGTCAAGCAATCTTAGTGCATAGGTCCCATCTCTTCCAAGCTGAGCATGTTCCTGCAAATTTGGGAGGGTTGTAAATTATGGAATATAGGCATTTCTTCCAACTATTTGAATACTGCAAAGTAAGTGGGGACATTTACAATTCAGTGACCCTGGGCAGAACTTCATGCAACTGGTACAGAGTGAGAATTTTGGTACAAGAAGGCAACATGTTTAGTTACCATGTTTTTTTTTGTCCATTCTAAATGTGTGCTGGTCTATGTGAGAAGGTCAAATTGTAGGATTTATCCTTATGTTCCTTTTTACTTTTGAGGGAAGAATCCATGGCAAAAATGTGGTCTGAATCGCAAATTGAGAAGATTTTTATTGATCCGAGACCCGCCCCCACCATACACCAAAAGATTGAAGCAAATTTCCAAAATTTATTTGAGGGATGCCCATTACCCCTTGGCGAGTTGTACCATGGATGCACCCCTCTACTGGGAGTCCCTGGATGCTAAAAGGCCACTTTCTGCAACGCCATGTTTGGAGGGGAATGGTAGCCCTAGGTGGGCATGTGCAAGGATATGCCACTCTGCCCAATGCAACATTGACCTTTTTTTATTTGCCTTTATATTATTTGCCTTTATAGTCTTCTGGCTGTCATCTTAATCTTGTGATTTTTATCTGCCATTTCCAATTCATTCAGCCTGTCTCCAGAATAAATGAACAGTTGTTAGAACAATTATCCCATACATTAAAACAATGAATTCATTAATTTTACTCATTGCTGTGGACTGAGGTTACTATTGGGAGACAACTGTCTTCAATCGTAGCCATCAATTAGAGTCCTCTCCTAAGAAACAGCCTGAGGCTTATCAAGACTGTTCATAAGTGTGTGACTTCCCAATGAGCTTCTATCACTAAGTCTGCCAAGTTTCATCTTCTAAGAACCTCCAACATTACTCCTGCCTCAGGTCATCTGTTGCAGAAACCCGAATGAGTGCCTTTCTCTTCTAAGGATTTAACTATACCATTCACTCCTGGCTGGCCTTTCATATAGTTCCTTGCATAAATTAGATTATGCAAAACTCTCCATGTTTCCTAACTTGTACCAAGTCTTGTTCAGCCACCACCCCTGTACTTGCCGACCTGCATTGGTGCCCGTTTGAGCAATTCCTTAATTTTAACATTTTCATCTTTATTTTCAGAACTTTTTATGATCTTGCGCCTCTCTCTCTCTGGCCATAATTTCCTTCAAGTGCATCTGAGATAAAAACAGAAATTGATGGAGAAACTCAGTTGCGGCAACAGCTATGGGAGAGAAAATTATTAATGTTTCAAATCGTGTGACTCTTCTGAATTTCTTCAGCAATTTCTGTTTTTATATGTTTCACATCAGCAACTGCACTTCTTTGTTTTAGTTTAACATCTGAGATTTCTGTGTAATTCTAATTTAACACTCACATTTAACCACACTGCGCCTTCAGCTATCAAGTCCATAAACTCCTATTTTTTTTCCGTCCCAAAATCTGTCTCTATTGTCGAGTTACTTTTGAGATGAATTCCTTTATATCGTCACCCATTGACCAAGTTCTATATATCCTTGTTCGGTGGCAAATTTTATCTGATGACATTCCTGGCAAGGAATTCAATGTTTTGCTATACCAAAGGCATTATATAAATACAGGTTTTTGTTTTTGAAATGTGCAAAAATATGGTTAGATTATTTGAAGCAATACTTGTATAAGTCTAATTTAAAATACATATGTATAAAATACATTATAGTAATGCCTTTGCATTGTGCCTTGTATAGTAATGCTTTCAATTTTAATTGCCTGTAGCATATTAGCATTTTATTGTGAAGAAAAAATGGATGATACCTTATTGCATATCTCCAGAAGAAGCTACTGCTACAAATGGAATAGCACATAATTGTTAAATTGAAAATTGCTTCAGTTGTACAATGAATGCTCAGGGTCATGATTTGGTAGCGATTAGTTATGCTGGAGTTTCAAGAAGATTGAGAGGAGATGTAGGAGTATTTCAGTCTACTTTCATCAGTTTCTATTAATGAGCTGTTGCTGGATCAGTAGCTCTGACCCAGGCTGGGTGATATTCAGAAGAGAACTGAAGGATGGAGGAAATTTGTTATTGATTTCCCCCCCCCCCCCCCCCCCCCAATTTACATGAAGGTATAATGGCCATCATTTCCATTTTAGTTAATTGGTATATTTGTGATCATCATACAGATTACTAAAGACGCATTCTTCTAAGTTTTAACTTACAGCAGAGTATGTGATTCCTTTTTATGAATTATTAGCAATTGATAGAAGATGAGAGGTATTATTATTCAATTGACTGCTGAAAATTCATACAAAAATTGCTTTTAATCTGGACAAAGATAGGATTGGTGCAGATATGAAATTTAGATTTGTAGATGATTGATCTCAAATAATACTGCATCATTGTGAAGTAGCTTTTGTTTTATTATTGTGGACACTTCACTTTTCACAAACAATAGTTTTCTGACTGTTCATGCTACATGTCTGTTTCTCTGCTGCTCATTTGATGCAAAGAAAGAAACTGAGTTTTTTTTTGATAGTCACATAGCATGGAAACAAACTGTTCTGTCCAACTAGTCCACACCGATCATGTTCCCAAACACAACTAGTCCCAAAAACATTTAGAGGGAAATATCTTTTAAATGGTATAACAGAACCTGCATCCACCATTTCCTCTGGCAGTTCATTCCACGTTTGAACCACTCTAGTTGCCCCTTCTGTCCTTTTTTAAATCTTTCTCCTCTCGCCTTACAAATATGCCCCCTAGTTTTGAACTCACCCACCCTAGGGAAAAGACCCTTGTTATTATGTGCTCCTCATGATTTTAAACACCACCTATAAGGTTTAAAACACCACTCAATCTCCAATGCTCCAGTGAAAAAAGTCCCAGCCTATCTTTATAACTCAAACCTTCCATTCTCGTCAATATCCTGGTAAATCTTTTCAGAACACCCTCCAATTTAATAATATCATTTCTGTAGCAGGGTGACCAGAAGAGTACACAGTAATCCAGAATAGGCCCCACCTCAACATGATGTCCCAACTCCTATACACAAATATCTGAGCAATAATTGAAACCAAGCATAAAAATAAGTGAATCATTATTTGGACAATAAAACCTGAATATATTAATAGGTAGACCGTCACTTCAAAGTTTTTGAGTGATTCGGTCAATATTAGTGACCACACATTGTACAAAGTAGCTGATTCCCAATTTTGGGGGAAAAAAGTGACCAGATTACTGCAAATAGAAATGCACATTCTGTATAGTGAATTCAATCTCTGAAGACTCAATCTACTGTTGGAACTGCAGAAATGCATAGCTTCAGTTTCTGGGAGTGAGGTTGTTCCTTTCCTAAATGGGAAGACATCCAAATTTGCTGCCAACGTATGTTTAAGAAAGGTGCTTTGCCAATCTACCTAGGAGTCTACCTGTGAATGGTCAGAAATTTAAATGACAAAATTGCAACCATCTTTAAGAAGTCAATAGTATGAGCCTTAATCTTGCATAAGGTTCTTGTGTCTATGTCCATCTTCCTGATGGAAATTCTCATTACCAGGAGGAAAGAGAAATGGTTCCATGGAATCTGAGAGTCTAAAATATCAGTCACCACATCTATTCACTAACACCCATGTGCAAATGTGATATTGTCTACAGCTGGGCTCTCAGCCTAAGTATGTTGGGCCCACATTGTGAGGATCATTAGTGACTCTGTTATTAAATATCAAGCGCAATGTTGCTCAATTACCCCTGCTGTTTAAACGTTGAACCTCTGATTGTGATTACACTGAAACCTTTGCATTATGAAAGTTTGTTTTTAAAGGATCAGCAAATTCCAGACCCAACTTTGAACAGAGGGTCATATTGAGAAATTATAGAATCAGAGGTCTTACATCACAAAAAAAATGGCCCTATGGCCCATCAAGTTTGCACTTCTCAAAAAAACCCTAACTATTCCAATCACATTTTCCAGCATTTTGATTGATTAGTCTTGTGTCTTGGCATCAGAAGTGTGCATCTAAGTGCTGCTTAAATGTTATGATGGTTTCTGACTCTGCCACCCTTCCAGGCAGTGAGTTAAAGACTTCCACCATCCTCTAGGTGAAAATAAAACTTCTTCACATCTCCTCTAAAGCTACCTTCTCTCTTCCCCAAACCACCACCTTAAATCTATGTCTGGCCCTCCCCCCTGTCATTGATATGTCCACCAAGAGTTTCCTATCTATGTCCCTGTATAGTTTTGTACATCTCAAACATGTTTCCCCCCCATCTCCTCTGATCCAAGGTAAACCACCTCAGGCTATCCAATCTCTGTACTAACTAAAACTCTCCAGCCCTGGCAACATCTTCTCTATAGCCTCTCCAGTGCTATCACATCCTTTCTATTATGGGGATTCCAGAACTGCACACAATACTCTCCTCTACCTGGGGTCTAACCAATTTTTTAATAAAGATCCAGCATCGCCTTCCTACTCTTAACTCTCTGGCTCAACTAGCAAAGGCAAGTAACTCATATTCTGTCTTAATCACTTTATCTACCTGTCCACCAGTCCCTAAAGATAGTTGCACACTCACTACCATTCGTCATGTAGTACCTTATCGGGTTTGTCTTGCCTAGATGCATCACCTCCAAACTTATCTGTTTTGAATGTCATTTGCCACTGATCAGCCCATCCGACCAATTTATTGATATCTTCCTGTAATCTAAGGTTATCCTCCTCACTATTTACCACCACACCAATTTGTATATCATCTGCAAACTTACTGATCAACTCTCTTGAATTCAAATCTAGATTGTTTGTATAACTCTCAAACAGCAAGGGTCTCAGCACTGATCTCCGCGGAACCCAACTAGACACCGGCATCTGATCACAAAACATCTTTGATCATTCTTTGTCTGAGTGGCAGGAAGCAATTCTTAGAATTAGAACTAGAGTTAGTTTTATTGTCACATACTCTCAAGCAGAGGGATACATGATTACAGTGAAAAGCATACAAAGTTGCCATTTCTGGCACTTCTTAGGTGCAAAAGTACCTAGGTACAAAATCTTAGGTATAAATTAGAAAGATAAAGGAGTAACGTTTAAAAGTTCAGCATTACAATCCTTCTAAAGCAAACAAAGAGAGGCAGGGGAGAAATAAAAGCAGTTGGAGCAACTCGAGTCCGCATTCCGCTTTATCTTGAGGCTGGAAGTCCATGCTGGGCTTCTGTATCCAATTTGCCAAATTTCCTTGGATCCCGTAAGCTCTTAACTTTTCAATCAATCTCACATGCAGGACCTTATCAAAGGTCTCTCTGATGTCCAAGTAAACTGTGTCAAATGCATTGCTCTCATCTCCACAGCTTGTTACATCTTTAAAAATATTGAATCAACTTGGTCAGACATAACCTCCCTTTAACAAAACTATGTTGGTTCTTCTACAGAAAATGTCAGCTTATACTGTACAATTTTAATGAAACAAAATATAAATTTAAAAGTTTTGAGGTTTCATGGGGATTTTAGACCAAAACCAATATTCACCTTTTATTTAAAGAATATACACTTGGAATAATCAAAATTTTAGAGCAAAAAAGATTGTCTTTTAGCCTTTCATGTCCTTATTGGGTCTTTTCAAGAGCAATTCAGTGCTAAGGCCTAACCATTTTTCTATGTCCCCTTGCACATACTTTTATCTTCAGATTGTCTTCTTGAAAGCAGCGATTCAGTCTGTCTCCTCCACACTCATGCATTGAATTCCAGATCCTAACTGCTTGCTGCATGAGGGAAAAAAGAAAAAAAAACAAGTTTGTTTCATGTCACCATTGTTTCTGTTTAATTGAGTAGTATTTACAGCATTTGCTTCACAATAACCTGCTCACTGACACTCCATTTCGGTTCTATCAGGGACACTCAGCTCCTGATCTAATTGCAGCCTTGGTTCAAACATGGACACAGAGCTATTTTCTAGAGGTGGCAGTGACTGCCCATGACAAGTGTCATTTTTGAATAAATGTGATATCAACGACCCCTAGCAAAGCTGGAATCGAAGGGAATAGGGTGGGTGTATGTTCTACTGGTTGAAGTTAGTCCCAGCACAAAGGAAGATGGTTGTGGTTGTTGGAGGCCAGTCGGCTCAACTCCAGGACATCTCTGCAAGAGTTCCTCAAGGTGGTATTCTAGGCTTAACAATTTACAGCTACTTCATCAATGACTTTCCCTCATCTTAGGGTCAGAAGTGGGGATGTTCGCTGATGATTGCATAACATTCAGTATCAGTTGTGGTGACTCTGATGCTGAAGCAGTCTATGCCCATATGCAGCAAGACCTGGACAATATCTAGGCTTAGGCTGATAAATGAAAACTGACTTTTATACCACACAATTGCCAGGCAATGAGTTATCTAAATATCACTGCTTGATGTTCAATGGCACTACCATTGCTGAATCCCAAACTATCAACATCCTGGGGGTTACCATGGACCAGAAGATCAATTGGACTCCCCATATAAATCAGTGGCTACAAGAGCAGGTCAGAGGCTAGAAATACTGTGGCGAGTATCTCACCTTCTGACTCCCCAAAGCCTGTCTGCCATCTACAAGGTACAAGTTAGGAGTGTGATGGAATGCTCTGCGTTTGCCTGGAGAAGTGCAGTTCCAACAATATTCAAAGCTTCAATGCTGTCAACGTCAATGATTTCTGCATAGATTCATCTCAGTCCCTTTGTTTTCACACCCCCTTTTGGATTTGCACCTTTTATTTGATATTGCCCCCCCCCTCATTCTGCTACAAATGTGTACACTTACAAGCTTCTTTAAATTGAGTTTCACCAACCGTTATGCCCACTCATTTAGTAACCTCTCCATGTCATCTTAAAGTCTATCCTTTCTCCGCTCTGAAAGATCAACCAGTGTTCTGTTGGCTGAGTGACAGGAAACTTTATCTCTGTGCTACCACTATCCCTTACATTCCATGAGCTTCAACTTTGCTGTCAAGCCATTGTTTTGTAAATAAAGACTTTCAGACTCTGGAGCTACCTTGTGATTAGTTGCTTCTCATTGCACATAAAAAGCACTTTCTGGACAGAATTGAGAGAGAGAGAAAGTCCGAGCAAGGCAAAAGCCTGAAGTATTGCCATGTGAAACATGCCCAGAGAAGCACACGGAGTACTCAGACTATCGTTAGGTGGTAGATCTTATGGAAAATAAGGTTACAGCCTGATATATTTTTGAATACCGTGTATTGTAGTATTGAATCTTAAAATACAATAACCAGTGTTTTAAAGAAGCTGTGGCCTGAAGACAGTTACAAACCTTGCCTTCTCCTTAACCAGACTATCTTTAACCCAAACTCGCAGATGTGGGCATAAACCCACAAGGCAAAGAGCATTATCTGGGACTTTATCAACATCTTTTGGAAGTTGTTACTGCATCAACTGTGTTGTCCTCATCAACACACTCTGCTACTTCATCAGAAAATTAGTTAAACAAAATTTGCCTTTATCCAGTCTGCGCTGGATTTCCTGAATTAATGTACACTCGTCCAAGTGAATGTGTGTAGGGTCTATTCAGATTATTGTTTCTAAAAGATTTATCACAATCAAGTTTAAATTGACAGACATTTGGTTGCTGCATTTATTCTTAGCATTATTTTATTTCAAACAAAAGTACATCTCTTGAAATTCTCCAGTCTTGTATCAAAGGAGTATTGGAAAAGTTATGGCCAGTGCTAAGGCAATTTTCACGCCTGGTTCTATCTGTACCTTTTACTTGCATCCCATGTGGTCCTGGTGACTTAGCACCTTTCTCTTAAAACCTTTAAATACGGCCAGTTTTTTTCAGTACCTCAATTATCTCCTATCTCTTCTTTCACTATGACTTGGACAACATTTTCTTTGATAAATACAGATGCAAAGTATAACTTTAGCACTTCAGCCATGCTTCCTGCCTTTATACATTGGTATCCTTTTTTAAATCTTTAATCCCATTCCTCTTACAGCCCTTCTACTGCCTATATGCCTTTAGAAGACTTTTAGATTCCATTTTGTTAGCTGCCAGTCTCCTCTTCTCTTTGCTTTTTTTGTTTCTTAATTTTCTCACTGAACTTTCTGTATTCAGCCTCATTCTCGCTTGTATTATCAACCTGATATCTGTGATAGGCAACTTTTTAATACTTTACTCTCAATCCTTTGTTATCCAGGGAGCTGTGGTGTTAACTACCTTCTCTTTTCCATTCATAGGAATGCACCTTGACTCTGTTTGAATTAATTCTATATAGACAACCCATTGTTTTGTGTGGTTGTAAAGACTGCATCTTTTTATTTTTCTGTATTTCTGTGGACTGAGATAGGAAAACAGCTGTTTTAAAAATTAAGAATTGTAGAAGAATTTTAAAGAAAAACAAGCTACTTGGATTTATTCAGTGTGTCGTTTACTTTGTTGCTTGTTCAAGCAGTAGGGACAAGTTATTGCAGATGGACTGGCACTGGGTAGTGTGCATAAAATTAAATTTAGCTAACAACAACTAGCTGGTGATTCTGTGGAATTGACTAGTTAATCTACCTGCCAACAATTGTGTGGCTCACTAGTAGCTGAACAAGATGAAGGTGTGAACAGGCGAGAAGCCCTTGGGCCAATGGGCTGAGAAGTGGCAGATGGAGTTTAATTTAGATAAATGTGAGGTGTTGCATTTTGGGCAAGCAAATCTTAGCAGGACTTATACACTTAATGGTAAGGTCCTAGGGAGTATTGCTGAACAAAGAGACCTTGGACTGCAGGTTCATAGCTCCTTGAAAGTGGAGTCGTAGGTAGATAGGATAGTGAAGAAGGCGTTTGGTATGCTTTCCTTTATTGGTCAGAGTATAGAGTATGGGAGTTGGGGGAGCATGTTGCGATTGTACAGGACATTGGTTAGGCCACTTTTAGAATATTGCGTGCAATTGTGGTCGCCTTCCTATTGGAAAGATGTTGTGAAATTTGAAAGGGTTCAGAAAAGATTTATAAGGATGTTGCCAGGGTTGGAGGATTTGAGCTATAGGGAGAGATTTAATAGGCTGGGGCTGTTTTCCCTGGAGCATCGGAAGCTGAGGGGTGAACTTATAGAGGTTTATAAAATCATGAGGGACATGGATAGGGTAAATATTCAAGGTCTGTTCCCTGGGGTGGAGAATCCAGAACTAGAGGGCATGGGTTTAGGGTGAGAGGGGAAAGATATATATAAGAGACCTAAGGGGCAACTTTTTCATGCAGAGGGTGGTACATGTATGGAATGAGCTGCTAGAGGAAGTGGTGGAGGCTGGGACAATTGCAATATTTAAAAGGCATCTGGATGGGTATATGAATAGGAAGGGTTTGGAGGGATGGGCCGGGTGCTGACAGGTGGGACTGGATTGGGTTGGGCTATCTGGTCGGTATGGACAAGTAGACCGAAGGATCTGTTTCCTTGCTGTACATCTCTCTGACCTCTGGTTGGTAATATGGTGCCCTTTTCTGTGCAGCAATAACCAGTCAAAGCCTGAAGAAAGCCAGTTTATATTCCCACACCAGCTGCTGTATGCTGTTGCACTTAATTACTAATCAGAGACATCATAATTTGTGAACCATTTGCTCTGTGCCCCCTAAGCAAGTGAAAGCACCTACAGAGGGAAGATTGAGGAACAGTAAGTCATGGCAAGCCAAAACCATCATCTCATGAGTCCTGTGGACAAGGACCATTGAGCTGCCTTCTCGGATTTCCCTTCCACTTATAACATCAACATCTTTGCTTTGTTTGTATGTATGTGTGCATATGTGGAATTTATAAAGAGTTTTACCCAAAAGAGTTGCATGTTGCCAGTTTGTAGTTGTTTACCTATAGTTAGAATCTATTTATAATAAATATTGATTCTTGTTGAGTGCAGAAACCTGGATCCTCACTTTTGTTAACCGAGACAGACAGGAGTTTTGCATACTTTTATGATAACTCCAGAAATAGGAACATTTGATTTCCACCATGCTACAGTGAGGCACTTGCCTGCCAGTCATTGATTTTAGTTTACCTGGGCTAAACCTGCAGTCGTTACACTAAAATTAGCTCTTTTCTGAATATATATCTTTTTAGTTTCTTCCTTGTCATTTTTCATAACTAAATTAAGCAAAATGATTCTGTTATCACTGTTCCCTAATTGTTCTACTATTCATGCTTGTTTCATCTCATTCTCCAGAACCAGATCCAGCAACAGCACCTTTCCTGTTGAGCTGGAAACATACTGATCAAGAAAACTTCATCCTTGCACGTTTCAAAAATTCTTCATTCTGACCATGCCCTTTACAATCTATATTAGGATAATTAAAGTTATAAAGTTGTAGTTTCTGCAACTCTCAAATGTTCTTCTACATCTGTCTCAATAGTTGGTGCTTTGTAGAATACACCCAGTAGAGTTATACCACCTTTTAAATTTAGTTAATTCTAACCAGAAAGTGTCTGTTCTTCACGCTCTGTAATAGTCTTTAAATAATATTGTAATGCTTTCTTCACTTTCCTGAATACCACCTTATATTCAGGTATAACTAGCATCTAGTTCCGCCCTTTTATTTTGACTTGGGTCTCTGGTTTTGCCACATCACAATGCCATCTGGTTTACCTGCAGCTCACCAACTATATTTACTGTATTTAGCTTTACTATGCATGTGTACAATTATGCAAATTTGTATCCTATTTTACTCTGACTCTGCTCAACTCCTTATTCATACTTACTTTAGTGCCTTGTGTTTCTCCTAATCCTAATGTGTACCCTGTTTCTCCAAACTATTGCAACATCCTGATTATCAATCAAGTTAACTTAAATCCTCCCAACAGCACTAGCAAATGCACAAGGTAATTGGTCCTGGCTCTGTTAAGAGCCAAACCATCAGCATCTTTTGGAATAAATTACTGCAGATGCTGGAATCTGTACTGAAAACAACACATGCTAGATATCACAGCAGTCAGGCAGCACTGTGGAGAGAGAACAAGTTAACAATCTTCACATTAGCTTTGATTAAAGTGTCACCTAGACTCCTAACTTTAGCTTTTTCTCACTCCACGGATGCTACACAACCTGCTGTGATTTCCAGCTTTTTCTTTTTGTTTTCATCAGCATATTTAGGTCCCATCTTCCCCATGAGTAGTCCTTATCTCCCAATGATCCAAAGCTCTCCCTTCTGCACCCATCTCTGCTGCACCTAAGATCTGGTAAGTATGCAGTATGTGAAAGGAAATAGCTGTAAATCATGATTTTGATAACTGGATAGAGTTTCTGCATTAATATTCTGAATATAAATGCAATAAGGGATCAGCAACAAATGCTGGCCTTACCAATTCTTGCAACTCCAAGAAATTGCATAAAAATCCCTAGTGTAACCTACGATTTTGGTCTATAATTAAAACTGGGAGACCAACAGGATTAAAGTTGAAACGCAGATACAGACATATGACGCCTTCCAATTGGTTTGAAATCATGAGAGCTTTGCTAATAAATAAATTGGTGATTGAGAGGAATATGTTGGTATATGAAGGAGCAGTGCTCTGAAAGCTAGTGCTTCCAAATAAACCTGTTGGACTATAAGCTGTGTTGTGTGATTTGTAACTTGGTAAGAAAAGTGTTTTGTCACAAATATTATATTTGGAGGATGTGTTTAACAAAAGGACACACAACCATTGCATGTAGTATTAACTTTGTAGCCCAAGAACAGGAGAGTCATAACAGGTTTAGGAATAACTAGGTAACTGTGGAATGTTTGCCATTCAAAGTCATAGAGTCATACAGCATGGAAACCGACCCTTCAGTCCAACCTGTCCATGTCGACCCAATCTAGTCCCACCTACCAGCACCCGGCCCATATCCCTCCAAACCCTTCCTATTCATGGGATTCACTCTATCTATCCTGTCTATACCTGACATATGCTTCCTTCTTTTTCTTAAATAAACCCTCAATTTCTTTAGTCATCCAGCATTGCCTATACCTAACAGCCTTCCCTTTCACCCTGACATTGACTCTTTTATGTCAGTGTCCCAAAACCGATTTTATTTTTCTGTCTGTCTGTCTGTCTGTCTGTGTCTCTCTCTCTCTCTCTCTCTCTTTCTGGTTAATGTTTGTTTGAAATTCTCAATGAAAGATTGTTTCAATTCTCACCCCTGTATGGGCATGAATCACTGTGTTCAGTTATGTGTTGTTCCTTCATATGCCCGGAACACGTCCCAGCCTAAGTACCGTATGTTGTAAAACTTTGTGTCCTGCTAAATGTATTTCAAGTACATAGTCTGAAATATACCTGAAAGATTTAATGTGTGCATTTTGTAGATTTTTGGTATATTCTTTAATACCTCCTTTCTTATAAAATATTCTGGTACATATTTACAGTATTTCTTTCCACGTACGTTTTTATATTCAATCATTTCCCATTGCTGCTGTTTTTAATAAAAGGGAAAAAGTGCTGGCAACACAATGGTTCAAGCTGCATCTGTGGAGCGAGAAATTTAGTTAAAGTTTCAGTTTGATGACCATTGATGAGATACAAGTCAGATGTCATTTCAGCACCTTTTTGGAAAGGAAAACAACGATTTGTTGTTAAGCAAGTAATACACCAGGTGTCGTCCTCCCTGATAAACGATTCCGAAGAATAGTTGTCAGACCATGACTGGAACAAAGTAAACTATAATGAAATAGAGATAACTGCCCTGTTTACATTAATTGGAAGGAAAATAATTGGTGGATAAAATGAAAAATCACCAATGGAAAGCATTGAAATAGTTTGGGAAAGGTACAGTCGAGTAATTTCTGGTGAGACCAAAGAGTGTATTGAAAGAATGGAAGGATGTCAAATAACACTTAAGCATTTATTGCTTATGGGAGAGAGAAAAAAAATGAAGACCATTTCCAAAACAAAAACTGAAGCTAGGAAGATGCAGACAAAGTATGAAAACATTGTAATATTAATGAGCAATAAAATAAATCTTTTACTGGATAATTGGTAGTAAAAGTTAATTAGGTACATTTTTCAGATGTGGCTGAGCAGTGTTCCATATGGATCCGTGTTGGGGCTGTTTTTATTTCTAAATGATCTGGACTTCAAAGTGAAGAATGTTACCTCAATTTGCTGATTTTTACCAGTTCTCATCATAACCTTCCATTCTCTCAATTTGATACAGAGATATAGGGTTGAGCAGGCCTGTGAGAGTAAATTAGACTTGTGGAAAATAAAACACAGGTAAACTTCAAGGGCCCAGTGCTCTGTTTATCTATTGCAATATTCGATGTTATATTTTTGATTCTGTCTGAATAATTTGCTTGGAGTCCCATGAGTTTACTGTTCATATTCTGACCCAACTAATTTCTGCAATTTTACTTGACTGAAAGAATAACAGTGACGAACAGTACATATCAATAACTGCAGTAAATTCCATTCCACAGAGAAGCAATAAGCAGAGTGTGTGAGGCTGTTCCAGATGCAAAAGGGGCCATGAGAAGAAGAAAGGTAAATAGTCTGAGCAGGAGGTGTATCGCACATTGTTCATCCTTTTATAATTAAACAAATACAGATTTCAAATGAATCCTAAATTAGAGCATTAAGAAACAAAATACAATTACTATAATTTGAAATTTACACTCCAGAAATGAGTGGGCTAATTGGCATCTGTTACTTGCCTATAATCTTTTCCATCCTCCATTTGTGTTTTTCAGTCTGGTGTTCCTTGGTCTAGTCAGTTTATCAAATGCATCTTAAAGACTTTCCTTTTGAAATGTTTGGTCAAAAACTGCTGTAGAGCTGAGATAAAACTGAAGTGCCCAAGTTTCTTAGAACTCAGTCTTGTTTCTTTTTAACTGGGAACTGAGCACCAATTTCAACTGTTGAGTGAACACACTGCTTTTTAAAAATATTTATCATAGTCCACTATAAAAAGAATCTTTAGTTTAACAATTATTTTAACAATGTGAAGTTTCAAATGTGCAAACCAAGTCAGCATTAAAGCTGAAAACTGTATAAGAGAAGGCTTGGCAAATCAAAATATGGTAGCTGAGTGACACCAAAATTTGAAAAATCTATATAGATTTGAAGGAGGGATGAAATTACAGGAAGTCAAGAATTTCATAATTGAAACTGGAACTTCTCAAGGTTTTTTAAAAAAAAGTGAGTTTTAATTTGGCTGTTTTAAATCATGCAGGTTAGTTAACATTTCTGACTTTTAGAACATACTTGAATTTGTTTTCCTTGATATAATTCCAAATCAAGAGGACATGTGATTAGTACCTCAGGTTGCACCACTGATATTTTAAAGCCTCATTGTAAGGAGAGTGCTTCTGTTCTCCCTCAGCCCCATCATGGAGCTTGGCTTATCAATATTTCCCCATTGTGACCTAGTGAAGTTGGAATATAAAAGATAAATTGATCATTTTGATGCTGTTCACATTTTCTACCTTAAGATTTGGAAACAAGTAACTATGGTCATATTTGAACTTGCAGCCTCCCAGTAAAGGGTTGTCTACAATCTTGGGGAAGAGTAACCTTCAGTTTTCAGGAATGAACATCATAATGAGCATCTCTACGAACAGTCTTAACTTGACGATCCCACACTCCAAACAGGTAAGTGCCATGAATTGGGACTATCCCAATATTGTAGGAGGGCAACCTTAACACTTGGGAATGATTAAACTATGTGATATAGCAGATCCAATCTAGCAAAGCTTCCCAAGAGAAGGATTTTTTTTTTGTTTTGTTTTGTTCTTCTGTTCTTTGATAATGTACTATTTCCTGACAGCATTCTGTCTGAAACAGGCCCAGCACAAAATTCCTCCTCCCTTGGTTTAGATTGCTTCAGTTTAATTCCTAAAACAGCAAGAAATCTGAGCAAATTACATTTTAACTTTGTGAGCAGTAACTTAAAACCTCTTTCATAAGCTTTCCATTACTTCTGTTTTTATTCAGAGGCCTATTTAATTATGAAGTGCACATGCAAAATGAATTGGGACCAACTGAATACATTTACAGTTCCACATTGAGTATTGATTGACTCAGTGAAGAAAAGGATACAGGGAAAAAAAGAATAGATAGATAAACATGACATTCATGTTCGTTACAGTCACTTGGCAAATAAAAGTAAAATATATTAGACATTGTTTTTAACCTAATTAACTTACTATGACTGCAGATGCTGGAAACCAGAGTCTAGATTAGAGTGGTGCTGGAAAAGCACAGCAGTTCAAGCAGCATTCGAGGAGCAGTAAAATCGACGTTAATTAGCTGGCATTTAAATTGACTATATTACTAGCCTGAGACAACATCCAATCCGGTGGAGATGTTTTTAATCAACCTGTTTAGATGTGTTATGACGCACCACTGCTCCAGATGTGACGTGAACCCAGACTTTCCAGCTTGGAGGTAGGGACATTACCACTACATCACACGAGCCCCATAAAATCCATTGTATACTTAGAAATTAGCCTCATTATTTCCAACAATGTGACCAAATAAACTTTTTTTTCCCTCTGTCTTTTAAAACAAAATGCCATAATGATTTATCCTCGCATTGAACACTTACCTTCAAAGTGTGGAGAGCAATCCAAGCCTACTGTAGTACTAAGCACATTCTAGGAATTGGATAAACTGGAAGAGAAGGATATGAACACCTTTTAGGACTGTAATCGTGGCCAAAATATATTGTTTAAGTTTCGGAACAAATGCCATTATTCATCCAGCAAAGCAATGGTTTTGATTATATTGGTTGGTTATGACCTGCAGGGTGACTGTTATGAGACAGATGAGTCATCTTTCACTTTGTAATTCCTTGTGTGCCAGCATTTACATTGGTTGTACATGTCAGACAGAATGCAAAATCTCTCAACATTTCAATAAAAGATATTTTGGTGGTGGGGATGGAGTGGTGAGTTAAATGACTTACAATCTGTTTTTGGTATAACATGTGATCCTAGTAAAAAAATGAAATGACACTAAAAGAACTAAGAAACTATGCTAATAGCTTATGCGCTGAAAGGATGAGTGGGAATGTGGAGAAAATGCAAGGGATCTATAATTATAAGACTATGCTTGAAGCACAATCTCCAGGAAAAAAAGGGTACAACACAGCACCCCACTCACCGACTGACTCAAGGACCCTACTGTTCTGGTGTGGGTTGTATACCTGAAATGTTAACATTAGAAATAAAATTCTATTCCAAGAGCTGCAAAGTTCCCAGGAGAAGGATGAGGCATGATTTTAATTCATTCAAGTCATTCACTGGAATTAAAATTGTCTGTTGTTCCTGAAGCATTGGGGTTCCTTGACCGGTGTCCATTTGGCTTCTTCCAAAGCTTGGTGATACTAAAACTACCAGTGACGTATTTACACTCTTCATATGTTTAGAAAAAATGGAGAGTAAACATTGTTAATTTTTACAGTGAAATTGGTAGCTCTTCCCCTCTGTTTTTTAAAAAAACAATTGCTGATATACTGACAAAGTACTAGCACAAATGGGAATAAAAGACTTATAAATCTGTTTCATTCTAGCTGAAATATACATGTTGGATTTATGTATAATTTTAAAGTAGAAAAAGAAATATTGGAAATTCAGTTCCAGTTTAGGAAGTGCTTTTTTTTTGTTTTACAGATCATCGCTAACCACCACATGCAGTCGATCTCGTTTGCTTCTGGAGGAGATCCAGTGAGTAGTGTCCCATGTCACTGTATCTGCAGAAGGAAACGTGTCTTGAATGCAGCATTGTTAGTAGTGAAATATGTGATTAAATACTACAAAGATTATGCAAAAGGTCAATTATAAATGGACTAGTTCTCTTCCTAGTCAGTTATTGGGTTTCGCAGGCAACAGTCACACTTTGCTACTTACTTCCTGACACCCCCACCACTCCATCATAACCTGCTTGATGCCTCTCTAGATTGCATCAAACAATGACCATCATACCTGTCCCTTCAACTGAACTAGAGCCAGATAGAAACATAGAAACTTAGGAGCAGGAGAAGGCTACTCCACCTTTTAAGCCTGCTCTGCCATTTGCTATGATCATAGCTGATCTCTATCTCAGTATCATATTTGTACTTTCTATCCCTACCCCTTGATACTTTTGAAATATAAAAATATATTCAGTGACTTAATCTCCAAAAGCTTCTGTGGTAGAGAATTCCACAAGTTCTCTACCCTTCTGAGCAGAGGAACATTTCTTTGCCTCTGACCTAAATAGTCTCCCCATATATTGAGTCTATGCCCCTCTGATTCTAGACTCCCCACACAAGGAAAAATCTTCCCTGTTTCCAGTCTGTCCAGTTGTTATAACCTTGCATATTTCCATCAAATTGCCTCTCATCCTTCAAAATTCCAGAGAATAAAGCCCAGTTGAATCAATCTCTCCTCATACAACAGTCCTGCCATTCCAGTATCAGTCTACCAAACCTCTGCTGCACTATCTCTGACAAATGTATCCTTTCTTGGGTAGGGAAACCAAAACTGCATTCAGTACTCCTGCTGTGGTCGGACCAAGGCCCTGTATAACTGCAGTAAGACATCTCTCCTTCTGAACTCAAATCTTCTTGCAATGAATGAAGGCCACTGTACCATTTGACTTTCTAATTGATTGCTGCATCTCTCTACTATCTACTATCATTGACTGGTGTACAAGGATACCCTTTGTACATCAGACCTTTCCAATATATTATAATTTAAATAATATTATCTTTTCTGATTTTCACAACAAAGTGCATAATTTCACATTTAGCTACACTGTAATGTATCTGTCATATTTGCCCACTCACTCAATTCGTCTAAATCACCTTGATAATCTTTTTGCATTCTTTTTACAACTCTCAATCCTGCTTTGTTTTGTCATCAGCAAACTTGAAAATGTTGTATTTGGTTCCCTCATCTAGGATATTTATTATATTATGAATGGATGGAGTTCAAACACTGTTCTTTGCGGTACTCATCTCGCCTGCCAATCAGAAAAATACCCATTTATTCCCACTCTGTTTGTTATCTATCAACTCATCCTCGATCCATGCTAACGTATTACCCCCCTTCCTCATGTGCTTTGGCTTTATACACTAGCATCTTATGAGGGACCTTCAAAAGTCTTCTGAAAAACCATTATACCTCACTGGTTCTCTCTCACATTATATCTAGTGGAATAGCTATCAGAATCCAGTTTCTAATTAATTTCAAATATTTCGAATGTTTTAAAAGTATCATTTTCTCATGTTACATTGAAATATTTTCAACTATGTCCTTTTTTGTTAAAAGAAAATTTTTTTATTCGGTAGTGTTTGGTGAATGCATAGTTAATGCACAGTTCAGTTAATTTGATTCTGTATTTGCAAGAAAGGTACAGGAATCTGGATTATGCTCTAGAACACAAGTTCCATATAACATACATGTTGGGGTCAAAAAAGTAAAAATATCATGGCATTAATAAGAGAACTCCTCATTTTATCTTCATCTTCCTATGTAAAAATAAAGATTTAGCTCTTGAAAGCCATTGGATCCTCATGCTATAAGCACATTTGTGATATACAAATTGCAATATAATGGATTTCCACAATACTGGCAAGCAGATTTATTTCATCCAAACATGTAAAAATGAGATGTTTCCAAAAATATTACCCCTCTGTTAGATTGTTATTCCAATATGACTAAGGAAACATATGTTCATGTGTACACCACATTTCTCACCACTACACTAGTCTGTATTGAGATCCAGCAGTATTTCAGTTTAGAGAAATACACTTGATGAAGCTACAGCAATTGAAGCTAAAAGGCTGACTATTTTGAAAATTCAGAATCCAGAAGATGCAACATTCCCTGTTTGTTATTTTAGGATTTTGGAAGCAAGGCAGTGGGACTGTATTGTACTCAACCACAAATGGTGGCTAGAACTCCATCCCAAATAACTAACTCTATCCACTTTCAGAATGTGGGCATTCCTGGTAATGCCAGCTTTTATTACCCATCCTTATTTCCCCATAGAAGGTAATGATGAGCTGCCACCACCTTGAACCTCAGCAATCCATGTGGTGTAGGTACACCCAAGTTGCTGGTATGAAGGAAGTTCCATGATTTTCGAACCGGCGATGATAAAGGAATAGCTAAAACTTCTAAAGTAATACAACACCCTGTCTTGAGGGGAACTTGCTGGTGATGTTCTCATGCATCTGCCCATGTCTTTCCAGGTATTGAAGGGATTGGAAAGGTGCTGTTCAAGAAATTTTGATAAGCTACTGATCATGCTACAGTGAGATTTTTGAAGAAGGTTTTAATTGGGTACCATTCACAGTTTCTACCACAATTTCAATGAATATTGCAAATCAAATCTTTCAAGTTATTTTTGGTCACATTATCACAAACTGGGATGATGTGTTGTGAGCGAATAAGAATGCTTTGAAAGCTCTGCAAGGTTTGTGAAGGTTTGTAGCTCAGGTTGAGATTTAGGGTGTAGGTTTGCTTGCTGAGCAGTAGGGTTGATATCCAGACGTTTCATTACCTGGCTAGGTAACCTCATCAGTGGCGACCTCCAAGTGAAGCTAAGCTGTTGTCTCCTGCTTTCTATTTATATCTTTCTCCTGGATGGGGTTCCTGGGGTTTGTGGTGATGTCATTTCCTGTTCGTTTTCTGAGGGGTTGATAGATGGCATCTAGATCTATGTGTTTGTTTATGGCGTTGTGGTTGGAGTACCAGGTCTCCAGGAATTCTCTGGTATGCCTTTGCTTAGCGTGTCCCAGGATAGATGTGTTGTCCCAGTCGAAATGGTGGCTTTTTTCATCCATGTGTAGGGCTATGAGGGAGAGAGGGTCGTGTCTTTTTGTGGCTAGCTGGTGTTCGTGTATCCTGGTGGCTAACTTTCTTCCTGTTTGTCCTATGTAGTGTTTGTGGCAGTCCTTGCATGGAATTTTGTAGATGACGTTGGTTTTGTCCATGGGATGTTCTGGGTCTTTTAAGTTTGTTAGTTTTTGTTTGAGAGTGTTGGTGGGTTTGTGTGCTACTAGGATTCCGAGGGGTCTAAATTGGAGTAAGGTCAATTTTGACAGTATTAGACAGGAACTTTCAAAAGTTGATGGGAAAGGCTATTCACAGGTGAAGGGACAGTTGGGAAGTGGGAACCTTTTTAAAGATGAGAGAACAAGAGTTCAAAGACAGAATGTTTTTGTTAGTGTGAATGGCAAGGCTGGTGTATGTCGGGAATGCTGGAATGACTAGAGAAATTGAGACTTTGGTCAAGAAAAAGAAGGAAAGTGTCAAGTATAGACAACAGAGATGCAGTGAATCCTTTAGAAGGGTATGAAGGTAGAAGGAATATACTTGAGAGCAAAAGCAGGAAGGCAGAAAGAGGACATGAGCTAGCTTTGGCAAATAGGGTTAAGAAGAATCCAAAGAGATTCTACAAATACATTAAGGGCAAAAGGGTAACTAGGGAGAGAATAGGGCCCCTTAAAGTTTAATGTCGCTGTCTATGAATGACCACCGGAGATGGGTGAGATATGAAACAAATATTTCATGTTAGTATTTACTGTGGAGAAGGACATGGAAGGTAGGAAAATAAATAGTCTTAAAAAGAGTTCATATTACAGATAAGGAAGTGCTGAAGTCCTTTTAAAAGTAGATAATCCTCAGGACCTGATCAAGTGTCTGACCAGAAGTTTGCGGAAAACTAGGGAAGAGATTGCTGGGCCCCTAGCTGACATACTTGCATCATCAACAACCATGGTGAGGTGCTGGAAGACTGGAGGTTGGCTAATGGGGTGTCATTATTTAAGAGAGGGTGTAAGAAAAAGCCAGGGAACTATAGACCGGTGAGCTGTATGTTGATGGTGGGTAAGCTGTTGGAAGGGATTGTGAGGGACAGGATTTACATATATTTGGAAAGGCAAGGACTGATTAGGGATAGTCAACATGGCTTTGCACATGGGCAATCATGTTGCACTAATTGATTTGAGTATTGTGAAAAAGTGACAAAGATGATTGAAAGCAGAGCAGTAGATGTTGTCTAATTGGACTTCAGCAAACCATTTGACAAGGTTCTGCATGTTGGAATGGTTGGTAATGTTTAATTAAGATATCCAAGGGAAGTTAGGCAATTAGATACAAAATTGGCTCAAATATAGGAGACAGAGGGTGGTGCAGGAGTGTTGCTATTTAGACTGGAGGCCTGTGGCATGCAGTATCCACAATGATCGGTGCTGGGTCCACTGCTTTTCAACATTCATTATAAATGATTTGGATGTGTGATGATACTGTGGCTTTATGAAGTGTATTTTGTCATTTTTTTATGGAAGGGAGGTTTTAAGGCAGAGGTACTGAGCGGTCTATAGAGTAAACAATTTGTGAGACCTTGGGTTTATTTTTAAAGTTGGAACATTAGAAGCAGTCTGGGTGTGGTCAAGCTATCTAAAACCTGGATTTTTAGTTTTATCAGTAGCAGCAGGATTGGAAACTGAATTTTCTGTTGATGTTTTTTCTCTTGGGTTGCTAGAATTATGTGAGACAATCTATTTTATTGACATTGCCTTTGCCAAGGGTGTGTGTATGGCAAGTTACTTGTTTAGTAGTAAAATCCATTATTCTGTTAGGTTTTCTGTGGGAAAAGATTTGCTAACCCACGGTAGGCCCACAAAAGCAAATTGGCCAAATTGTATCAGGACACCCAGAATTCCCGAGCAGCTCACAAACTGGGTCAGACGATGCGCAGACAATGGAATACGCTTTCAAACTCCCATGGAAATGACAGAGAGGCTCAAAGTCCTCAGGGCAGTTTCACAACCCAGCAGCAGCAAAGCCGCACAAAGGGTGGGACAGACAGATCGGTACCACAGGACAGTGGAAGCATCTCACCACTCCAGAAAAGACTTTAACACCTACCTGGGAAGATGAATGGAACCATGATACTGTCAGGATGTTGCATTGTGTAAAGGAACAGGACATTCATCCGATAAGCTGTTTTCCAATTAGCACCCTTGCAACTAAATTACTCCATTTTCAGAAACATTGTATTTTCCCATTTCTTAATCTGTGTCATTGTGCAGCATTACTATAAAACTGGTCTCATCCTCAGCTGTGGGAGGAGAAATCAAATTCTCTGTGCAGACTGTCAGTTCTGTGTCAGCTAGTCTGTTTTCTCCTCCAGTGATATCACTTGCAATAAACTGTTTGTCAATTTCACTTCGAGCTGTGTTTTGTGATCTCTAACATATTGGGCAAATTTCTTTGACAATTTCGAATACAGGTCATTCCACTATAATGCTCATTTTGTTCATGTAAGTTCACTGTAACATGATTGACGAATTGGGGACTCTGTTTCTAAAGCATGAACATTTAAAATGTGCATTGACTGTAATGGGATTATATCACCAACACTTTAAGCTCTTTCTAAAGCACGATTTTTCTATAATGTGGAATTGCACAAAACACAAACGTTGCATTGTAGATGAACTACCTATAGTTACGTTATTCCAATTTCCTCTTTCTTTTGTTATATTTTAAGTATAGGGTATAAACAAGGTGTATTTTACTTCAAATCTGGTAGTTTAATCAACTGAATTGCATCGGAATGGAATGCCTGGCACTTGCCTTTAAAATTTAAAAAAATTAGGTTCTATGCTATCCACTTAATATATTTTAAGGGGTTGAGTCTGGTCTGGTTCAAAACAGATATAAATATTTGGAGGTACGGTTAGTAAGTTTGCATATAACACCAAAATAGGTCCTGTAGTGGACAGTGAAGATGATTACCTCCGAGTACAACAGGTCCTTGATCAGATGGGCCAATGTGCTGAGGAGTAGCAGATGGAGTTTAATTTAGATAAGCAAGAGATGTTGCATTTTGAGAAGGCAAACCAGGGAAGGGCTTGTAGAGTTAATGGTAAGGTCTTGGGTAGCATTGCTGAACAAAGAGACCTAGGAGTGCAGGTGCATAGTTCCTTGAAAGTACAGTCACATGTAGACAGGATGGTGAAGATATTTGGCACACTTGCCTTCTTTGGTCAGAATATTTAATATAGGAGTTGGGATGTTGTGTTGCAGCTGTACAGTACATTGGTGAGACCACTTTTGGAATATTGTGCACATTTCTGGTCACCCTCCTCTCGGAAGGATGTTGTTAAATTAGAAAGGGTGCAGAAAAGATTTACAAGGATGCTGCCAGAACTGGAGGGTTTGAGTTACAGGGAGAGCCTGAATAGATGGGGGCTTTTTTACATGGAGTGTCAGAGGCTGAAGGGTAACCTTTATCGAGGTTTATAAAATCATGAGGGGTAGCATTAGGGTGAATAGCCAAGGTCTTTTTCTAGAGTAGGGAAGTCCAAAACTAGAGGGCATAGGCTTAAAGTGAAGGGGGTGAGATTTAAAAAGGATTTGAGGTGTAACTTTTTCATGCAGATGGTGTGTGTGTGTGTGTGTGGAATGAGCTGCCAGAGGACATGGTGGAAGTGGGTACAATTACAACATTCAAAAGACATCTGGATGGCTATAAAAATAAGAGTTTAGAAGGATATTGACAAAATGATGGCAAATGGGACTAGATCAAATTGGAATGTCTGGTCAGCACAGACAAGTTGGACCGATGAACCTGTTTCCGTGCTGTGTGACTCTGACTCGATCAGGAAATGCCAGAAGCACATTTCTGCTTTACTGAGGCATTTCCAACAGTTTTGAACAAGCACTTCTGTCCCCAAGTGCCAATTTTTTCACGAGCGTTGCTGATTTGTCAGTGATTATCTTTCCTTGCACAACAACATGAATATTTATTTCTTGTGAAATGATTAATATGACTTTATTTGTTTGTCATTATGCTTAATTTCAAATGATAGGTTCCAAAATTAATTCCAGTCAAGCTGTGGCTTTATGATCATCTGAAGAAAGCTTCTGCAATTTATGGAATATTTGCTAGGCAATAGTCTTGTTTATTTTACTTTTATTATCTCACTTTATTGGCAGAATATGGAGCTGTAAAGATTAAGAAATTATTACAATTTGTGTGCCTTTATCAGGACATGAGAATCCTTGTTTTTTAGGTTAGTTGTTTTTAATGAAATTTTTGCAGTGATCATTATGTTCAGGATTTGTGTAAATGTTAGAAACTCTGTCAGTATTCAAGAGAATTGGGTTAGCATTTTTGGTAAGATTCTTCAGAATTGTTACTGTAAGGCAGCAGAACCCTTTATGTTCATGCTGTTTTGTCAGCAATGTTCTCCTTCCTCTTTCTTTGTGTACAGCCTGATTATTGTGCTGTGTTGTACATTGCAGCACAGAAGTGCACCCACGCAATTAAGTGAAACATTGCCTGCCTGATCGTGACAAGTCAGTTAGGGACATCTCTGTGAAACATAAAGTTAGTTTTCTCTTTCAGGCATTGGCAGACCCTTGCCATATATTTCTAAGACTTGTATTTCTTTTCAATTTCCCAGCAGATGTGGTTTTTATCTGTACAGGGTTTGTTTTACTTTGCATATAGAGTATCCTATTTCCTTCATGCAGAAACTGCATTTCCACACTAGTTTCTAATGGAGTATTCAGTTCTGAATTTCCACATTGAATTTCAGATATTTTATTACAATGATGTTGAACTCAATCTTGACAAGCTATGAATGATAACTGTAAAACTCCCTCTTTTAGGATACAACTGATTATGTAGCTTACGTTGCCAAGGACCCAGTAAATCAAAGAGGTATGTAATTGCTTTCGGAATTGTCAGCAATTTCTTTCATGTAATCCATTTCAATGCAACTTTTTCACGCAGAGGGTGGTACGTGTATGGAATGAGCTGCCAGAGGATGTGGTGGAGGCTGATACAATTGCAACATTTAAGAGGCATTTGAATGGGTATATGAATAGGAAGGGTTTGGAGGGATATGGGCCGGGTGCTGGCAGGTGGGACTAGATTGGGTTGGGATATCTGGTCGGCATGGACGGGTTGGACCGAAGGGTCTGTTTCCATGCTGTACATCTCTATGACTCTAACGATATTATGGCGATTATACTGTACATAAGAACAACATAAGAAAAATGAGTAGGCCATCTAGCTCTTCAAGCTGCTCCACTATGCAATAAGATCACGGCTGATCTTTTGGTGGCCTCAGCTCTACTTACCTGCCCTCTTGCCATAACCCTTAAATTCTTTACTGTTCAAAAAATTCTTCATTTTAGAAACATTCAACAAAGAATCCTCAACTGCTTCACTGGGCATGGAATTCCACAGATTCTCAATCCTCTGGCTGAAGTTGTTCCTTCTCAATTCGGTCCTAAATCTGCTCCCCCTAATTTTGAGGCTATACCCTCTCTTGTCCAGGTTTTACCCAGCAGTAGAAACATCTGCTTTATTTCTGTTTCTGTAAGATCCCTTTCATTCTTCTAAATTCCAATGAGTATATTTCCAGTCTGCAAACTTTGACACACTACACATGGTCCCCAACTTCGAATCATCTATGTTAATTGTGAATAATTGCAGTGCCAACACTGATCTGAGGTACACCACTAGTTATTGATTGCCAACCTGAAAAGCACCCATTTTCCCCCAATCTTTGCTTCCTGTTAGTTAACTGATTCTCTATCCATGCTAATACATTATCATGCAACTTTACCTTATACAGCAGTGATTTGTGTGGCACCTTGTCAAATGCCTTTTGGAAATCTAGATGCACCACATCTACTGGTTCCCAGTTGTCTACCATGCTCATGATATCTTTATAGAACTCCAGTAGATTAGTTAAGCATAACCTGCCTTTCACGAACCCATGCTGCATCTGCCCAATGGGCAATTTCTATTTGTATCACCGTCCTTGAAGTAAAGGTTGTTTAATTTTGCAAGTTTCAAACATTTTGTTTTAAAATTCTGGTGCCTGTGGAAAATACATCACCAGAATAATTGGAAAGGCAGACTACAAATTGAGTGGCACAATTATGTTCAGCCAGGAGTTACCTACAAATTTGATCACTGTGAATATGTAGAACTCTAGTTGCTTAACTATTTCATAAAATGTTCAATTCTCTGCTTTTATACCAAGTGGAGAAGTACATCATGAGCTAAATACTAATACTTATGTTTTTGTACTTAATTATTGGTGTTCACAATATTTATCAGTAATAAAAGTTTAATATAAATTGCTTCCTTTTGGAGTGTGTTAAACTTGAAATGGAAGTGTCAGAATTCATGTAACCTTCTACTATAATTTCATTGGCAAAATCAAACTCTTTTTGCATTATATTTCAGCTTGCCATATTGTAGAGTGTTCTGAAGATTTAGCCCAGGATGTTATAAATACCATAGGAAAAGCATTTGAACTTCGATTTAAACAATACTTGAAGAATTCACCTGTAGTTATTACACCTAATGAAAGGTCAGTATATCTGAAAATTCCCAATTAAAAAAATTTTAAAAACATTAATAAGCATGACAAACTAATACCCAGGAAATGGTTTTTATACAGGCCACTACATAAAACAAGATCATCTGATGAAGTGGTTGCAGATGTTTTATAGAGTCTTTGCTGCTGTTCTTGTGTTGCAGAAGGCCAGGCCTTGCAATATGGAATGTGGAGGGTGATGAAGATCAGAACCATGGATACTACAATGAAACGGCAGGTAAACTAGCACCACCAGGAAGCCCAGAAAATGCAAAAGTAAAGGAGGACTCAGCAGTCTACAGTAATAACAGCCAAATAAAAAAAGATGGAGACTTTTCACAGGTTAGTGATTGTGTTTGGTAGTATTTCAATGTCAGATATAGCTAGAGTATTAGATTCTTTATATGAACATACCCGTTTCAAAAGGGTGACTGTCATTTTAGCACTGAATATGAATTGCTGGAAATTATTTGAAAGCTTTTACATCTTCTATGTACTTCTATTTCTTTAGTTGTACAGAGAAAACCCAAGTCCAACTTTATAGTGCAAGTTATCATCATTAAACAGACTAGAAGATAAAGCTGGATGAATAATGTTTGTGTAGCAGGAATGGAAAATTACATTTGCGAAAGAATGACATTGCCAACATGATGATTTGAAGTTGGTACTGGAAATGTGCAAATTGCAGGTTGAGTATTGTAGTTGTAGTCTTGGGTTTGCCTCCCAGCAGGACTAAACTTCATCCTACATTAAGGGATGCCAATTTAAGACTGATAGGAGGGATTTCTTCAGAGAGTCGAGTGGTTTTTGGAACTCCTTGTCACAGAGAGCTGTAACGCCAGAATCCAGAATGTATATTTAAGATTGAGAGAGATTGTTGATTAGTAGGAGATTCAAGGGTTGCGGGGAAAGGGCAGGGAAATGGTGAGAGGAGTATTGGATCATCCATGATTCAATTGGATGGTAGAACAGGGAGGGGCTGAACAGGGATTTCAGAAGGCTAAAGTTGCGTAACCAAAATGTAAACCACATGGAATAGGAAGTAATGTATTGGCATAGGTTAAGGATCCGTTAACAGGCAGAAAACATTAGGAATACACCAGTAATTCTCACTCTAGCAGACTGTGACCAGTGGAGTACCATAAGGATCAGTAGCTAGGATCTAACTGTTCATAATATATTCATTTATTTGGATGTGGGGACTAAATGTAATATATCCAAGGTTATGGATGATGCAAAACTGTGGGAATGTGTGCTGTGAAGATGATGTTAAGTGACTTTAAGAGAACTTGGACAGACTTAGTGAATGGGCAAGAAAATGCACAATGGGATATAATGTGGAAAAATGCGAGGTTACCACTTTGGTGGAAAGAACAGATGCAGAGTGTTTCTTAAATGGTGAGAGTCTATAGATATATAAAAGATGCTGTGCCTCCTTGTCAATAAGTCACTGAACATGCAGGGTAATGTATATTAGCTTTTATCATAAGAGGATTTGAGTAAAAGATGAGTGGAATAATGTTGAGGGACAGCATCAGAAGTTCAAGATAAGAGGGAAATTTTGGAATCCTTTTTCCAAAGGACTGTGAAACCTCGCTCATTGAATTATGTGCAAAATAGAGAGAGCCAAATTTGTAAAGCCCAATGATGTAGCGAGAAATTGGGATAGTGTCGGGTAAAGATAATGAAGTGGATGCTCAACCTCGATCCTGTTGATTGAGGAGCAGGCTCGATAGGTTGAATGGCCTCCTGCATGTATACTTCAAAACTCTTTAAAATTCCTTGCATTTAAAATTGAGTTTCCTATTTTACTGTTCACAATATGTACCCTTTTGTGTGAGATGCTATAAAAGTGATGATGGTCTGGAAATTACATATTCCCTTTGAGTGTTTCCAACATGGGGTCACTTAAAATAGGTCAAGTGGCTAGCTCACCACCTTCCCATTCACCTCAAACTAATCCCCTAATACAGTGGGTGGGTGCCAAATGGGAAGTTTGCCCACCAAATGTAAATAATTAAGGATCAATTGTGCTTATTAAAAGTTCAATCAACCCCAAGAATATACAGCCTTGGTAAAATACAGAAATATGGTGGTCATGGCTTGGCAGCTGATACACAACCTAGTGACCCAGGGTCCAAAACTTTCCTTTGCTGTTGCTAATTATTCTGAGCCTCATCTGGCTACCTTCTGGAAATATGCCTGCATGAAGCTGATTCCTCCAACTCTTACAGAAATCCACTGGCTGTTGAAAGCTTTAAGGATTTAGTGATATAATTTAAGGAGGGGGCTTACAAACATGTAACGGTAAAGGATGCCGTAAGGAACACACTGGTGGCCACTGGAATTTAGATGTGGTTATACATGGGTGAGGTCATTATTCGATGAAGCTTGATTGGATATAAAAGTATGAACAATGCCCTTTGTGGAGCCAACATTCCATTGTAAATTAATAATATTTCAAATTAAATCAAAGCAGGAGTGGGTCTTTGAAAGAAAAACAGCTAATGTAGGCATTTAGATGAGAATGGGCAGGCCATTTTTAAAGGCCTTTATGAAAGAGGAGGGAAGAGAGACAGAGAGCACCTGAATTGGGCAGCACTCCCAAAGATGTTGAGTGCCCCCACCCTAAAATCCAGGAACTTATCTTTTGTCAGGACAGTTCTGATGAGGGCCAGTCAGAGAAATCAGGGCCCCAGAGCTGCCACTGCCCTCCCTTGACCCAACCATTTTGGCCCAGGAAACAGCAGGACCCCCATAAAATTTAAGACTTTGATTATTGAGCCTGTGTCATGGTCACTGGTGCCCACTATTGACCTTTGGTGCTGTTTGGAATGATAGAACTTCTGGCTAATCGGATTGATTGACTGGAAGCTCCCAAACACTGGACGAACAAAGGATGAAAATCCCTCAGTTAGGCACTTTAGCCCATCTGCAGCAATATTAAGATTACAGGGCGAGTTTCATAATGGTCTATCAGTCCTTTCCAAGATTGTGGAAACTACACATTCCTCCATCCTGTGCAACCCCTGAAATTTTCTGCCCTATCTTTCTGCTGTCTGACTGAGTTATTGTACACAAAGTAATTTTATACATTGCACTTTATTTGAAATGGTTTGCTGTTCCATGATATTGAATATGTTGTTTTCACAGACTGCTAGCCCATCATCTGTTACCATTTATGAAAATTATTCAGACCCACACAAAGAAACTTTCATTATGGCAGGTATGTAATGTACCTCCCCGGATTTAAAAATTGTAAAATTTAGTATTTGCGTTTTTTTAATTAGTCATAAATATTGTAACTCTGCTTTTGGATCATTTTAAAAATTGCATATTTTTGTGATTTTCTTTTATGGATTGAGAGATAAATAATTGAAGACTAAGGATATTGTTCATTGGTTACTGAGTATACTTAACTGAATGTTTCAGCTTTTTGGTTAGCTCAATGCTATATTATGAGGTTTTAATTTGTTCCTTTTGATTCAGTATTTCGATTGGCTGGTATCTTTTGAATTGGATTCAATCAAATCACAGCTGAGTTTTTGACTGGTTTGTTGCTGCTACTTTGTTTTTACTTCACTCTCAGTATATGATTCAAAGTGCTGGAGAAACTAAGCATCTACAGAGAGAAAAAGTTTTAAGGCTTCAATTCTAATATGACTTCTGTTGAAAAATCATTGTGGACTCAAACATTAAAGCCGTTACTTTCTCACAGATGCTGCCAGATCCGCTGAGATTTTCTAGTCACCTGCAGGATTTTGCTTTTACTAGGAAAGAAGTACTAATCAGCTGCCAGGATAGGTCCTCAATCCTGCATCCCAGCTCCAAAGCCTATTACCATCTCAGAAACCACATTGTAAAATCAAGGGAATCTCACTTCTGTACCTCCTTGTCAGAGTCTCTGCTTTTTACTGAGCTCAGGATCATCCAATCTCTGGGCTTTCCCACAGATTACTGCTAACTCAACTCTTACCTGCACCTCAATCTTCCTCCTGAACTTCACCCTCTGTCTTTCCTAATGCTCAGCCTTTTGTGTTATGACACTCGTCCTTTACAGGAATTTATCTCACTCCTGTTCTCACCTCCTCTTTTGACATTCCGTACTCAATGTCGATAAAATCCTTCCACTCTTAGAGCTTTTTTACAACTGTTTTGCATGTTTGTCTGCATCCCAATCGGACCTCCCAGAACTCAGCCAACCAAACCTCCTTTAAACATGTTTCCCATGTTACCCATTACCTTGTGCATCTTGCCCCTTCTACTTTTAATTACTCATGCAATCATCTCCTTAAGCTCAGAACATTTTTCCCTCTGTACACTTTGTTTTCTTTGCTTCACCAGCTTTCCAGTACTTTCATTACTCTTGTTAACCAGTTTGTTTTCAGCACCTCTGAGCTTCTCCAGTTTTTCCGTAGTGTCACCAAAATATAAATTGATCACCCTTCTCCATCTTTTCCTATCAAGTCACCCATTCCTCTTCCAAATACAAAACATTTTAAGTCTCTTGTCACCATGTTTTTCCATGTGTGCTTGGGCCTTTTGATCTCCCCTCAACCTTTTTTTTTGCAAGGCAGGTTTTTGTTGACTATCCTGATTCACCTTAAACTTAGTGGTCAGTTCAGCCATTTTGAAGGTAGTTAAGAGTAAAGCACATTGGTTTGCGACTCGAGTAACATGGGCCAAACCAAGTAAGATTGGCAGACTTCCTTCCCTAGCAGACATTTGTGAACTAGATGGAAATGGAATTTTGTAACAGTTTGTTGTTTCATGATTACCACTTCTGGAATTGAAAAGTAATCTCCCTATTGAACTCAGATTGCACCATCTGCACTGGTAGGATATGAACCAGTGCTCCAAAGTATTAGCCTGTGCCTCTAGTTTATTAGTTCAATGACATCTGTATGCCACTGTCTCCCTTCAAAGACTACTTTTCTCAATGCTCGCATAGTATTCAGACCTCCCTGGCGTTCTGGTTTCTGATACTGTCATTTCTCATCAATCCACACATCTGTCTCATCTTAATATTCAGTCATTATTCATCTCCTCCTACATTGTCTTTAGTTCAATTGTTCTCTGAATTGGAAAGCTCTTAACTGAATTTCTTTTATGTGTGCAGTCACTTAAAACATATGACCAAATATTCTTGGAAAGTTAAGACCTATAATAATTTCAAGTCTCACTTGTTGTACAAACAGTATGCCGTGTTTGAATTTAAATTTCATTGTTGACTCCTACCTACATTTGCTAAAGTTCTAATATTTATGCTTTATTGGTTTTGATATTTACATGTCATAAAGCACAATTTCTGTTTCACGTGTAGTAATGACTACTTTAAGACTTTTAGTACTGAGTCTTAAACATTTCCACTGATAGACACAAAGGAGAACAAGTCTAGAATTTATTGTCTATCATTTATTGCCAGCGAGAGATGGTGGCAAGTCAGTGCAATATATGTTGGAAGATGGCAAGATGAGTGACAAATCCAGGCCTGTTTTATAAATACTGTAAATCATGGACAAAATCCAATGGGTTTTAGTTTGATGCTTTTGAGTTTCTTCTGCTGGCAGTTATAACTCAGACACCAAACCACTGAAAGCAGTATGTTTGAAGTTGTAGAAGAGATTATATATACACAGTGGTACAGAATTGGTAAAGCTAATTCTTTTTGTGCTTCTTTAGCCTACTTTTTTTTTCAGTTTTTTTTCTTATTGCTGGTGGCTTGCCTATTTCTAAATTTTGTGAATGTTTTGTGACTTGGTTTTCAATTCTGTTGGCTACTTAAGCATGGGCATGCTTCAGACTTTTAAGTTGTGATTTATTGTGAGATGTGATTGAAATAAGTACACTCAACTTTTGTTCTACAGCATATTAGATGATGTCCTCTAGAACTACTTACGGCTAAAGGTTTTCTAGGAACAGATATTTACCAAGTAGATTGAACAGCTCCACTGAGTTATCTGCATATGAACAGCTGCTTTAAATTCAGAATTACTTTAACCTGTTTTAGAATACAAAATGCAACTTCCATATTTACTTTTATTGTTGAAGCAATAATTCAATGATTCTATAAAGTAAGGATCCTACATAATTAATATTTCAGGCAATTCATGGACTAGATTTCCACAAACTAATAGAAACATTCTGCCAATCAAAGCCAGCAGCAGGTCTGATCTTTTTGATGATCCATCTTATATGAACACACAGAATGTGGAGAAACCCACCTCTTCTGCCAGGAATGGAGCATCTGGCCAGATCTTTGCTAACTTGTGCAAAGATATATATGACCAAAGTAAGTTAATTCAAAGACTGAGAATTTCCATCCAAAACTGAAGTTCATTGTTGTGCTACTATTGACACAGGCTTCAGAAGCCTCTGTAGTTTTGTAATCTTTTAAGGATAGGCTGTTTATTTTATTAATTTGACAGCACATTTGATAACTGAATCTTTTAAAATGTTCAACCCATTTGAGGTATTTCTTGCCAATAACCATGGACGATTTACCTTGGAATCTATTGAATACTTCAAGCATTTTCTGAGTATAGATGAAATTATTCAACTTGGGTGAGTAGCACAAAGCTGTCAGTAGTGGGCTGACTCCCCTTTCTACTCTTCTGGTGGAATGGATAACAGGTGCCAAATCTGCAACTTCCCTTTTTCACACTTGAGCTAATGTTGGAAGTTTCTTCTGTACTTGTGATCTCCACCATTGGCAGTTTTTTAAAAATATAACTTTTAGTTATTTGCACAGGATATATTTGTTAATTCTACCAATTAAAACTTTAATGAAAAGCACATCCAATATTTTAGAACTTCAAAATAGTGTAGCTGGGGACAGTTAATGATGCTGTAGGATGACATGGTAAATGTTTTGACTCCCCCACTCTTTTTTGAAATGTCCCACTCACTGCTTTGAATCTGAAATTCAGAGTTCTCATTTAGATTATTCTCATGTTATAATTAACAAGCTTCAAGTTGCAGATGTACAATGCCTCTAAGTGTCAGCATTGGGAGGAAAGTAGATCAATACAACTTAAAAATGAAGGAATATACCATTAAGAAAACAGCATAGCTGTGGTTTTGGCATTGGCTATCAAACTGACTAGACGGCTTGAGTCATGGACACACAATGGTTACAATCATTTTTGGTAGGGATTTCTAGGCGATGCATTGAATGGAATTTGCTACGTGGGTGGAATTCCATGATAACATTGGTTAATTTTCCTGAAAAAAACCTCTTTATTTTGGTCAGGGATGGGGATAGCTGCCTGCATTGTCTCTGACAGCAAGAACTGGTGAATTTGCTACTGTGTAAGCTTCAGCTATCTAAGGGTAGGGTACCAGCCAATGGAAGCTGAAGACAAAATTATTTTTCTTATTTGTAAGGTAGAGTGATCAGTTGAAACTAGGCCATTAACTACAATCGATTACAATCTTGTGGAGTCCGCTTAACCATAAAATCCTGTCCATCTTCGAAACAAACTGCAGTTATGCTTATTTGTATCCTCTACTATTGGTATGAGGGCAAGGATGGTAAATATAGTGCTTGATATTTTCCATCCCAATGAATTACTCTGATAATGATGCACATATTTGTTTGTAAGGCAGAAAATTCTGCAAATTGTAGAGAGCTAGAATGTCTCCCAGCCTGACCACCTACTGTTTTGCTCTGGATATGTCCCGAATTAGATGTGAGGAGCACAAGATCAGTCCTTTTACAACATTGTTATAATTTGGTCAGTAAATTGATCTGATGGTCGTCTGAAAATCTAACCGTTTGTTGATCAGTCAAACCTCAACTTCCAAGACGAGTCAATGGCCTAATGGTATTACTGTGAGACTATTAATCCAGAGATCCAGATAATGTTCTGGGGATCTGGGTTCAAATGCCATTATGGCAGATGGTGGAATTGGATGATCATGAAACCATTATTGATTCTCAGGTAAAACCCATCTGGTTCATAAATCTCCTTTGGAGAAAGAAACTGTTATCCTTGCCTAGTTTGGCCTACATGTCACTCCAGATGCAGAAAGAAAACTGCCCTCTGGGCAATTAGCGATGTACAATAAATACTGGCCTAGCCAGCAATGCCCGTATTTCTAGTTATGTAAATTTGAAAGGGAGGTTGTCTGCTACTTGGTTAATCTATCAAAATATGTGCAGTTAATCCCTGAAGAAACATTTTTACAGCAAAACTGAATAGTCTGTGACAAAATTCAAATGTACAACACAGACATGTATTATTGCAATGTAACAAGTGGGTTGCAAATGCTGCATTTAAAGTAGAAGCTAAGCCTTGACCAAAAAGATGCATTTATCACACCCTTTGAACTATGTTTAAGGAACAGGATTTTGTTCATTAGAAATATTCAGGAGAACATGGCAGAAACATTTAACCTGTATCTGTTGCTCCATTTGTTATGAAGGAAGATGAACCTGGTTTGGTTGATACCCAACTATAATCTTTGAACTCCTTTTTGCTCTCTCTCAAGACAGTTATAAACAGCAAGGATATTACCAAAACCTGGACAACAGTTCAAGTGGCAAATTTACTTGACTGATCTTCAGAATACTCAATAGATCCTATTCCAGCCAACGCGTTTTAGATTTAATTGGAAGCTTAAGGCGGATGGGTAGCAGCAAAATACGTAATAGAGGGATTAATACTCAGAGTGGGGTAGGGTGTAGGGTTCAGTTGGGCAAGTGGAGAAAGCAGCTTGAGGTAAATACTGGAGAGTGTTTGTAGGAGGGTGGACAATGCCTTGATAGTTGGTTTCAGAAGCAGCTGGTAATTCTTTATATCCTTCTAGCCCGCAGCAATAAATTTAGGTTTTCATGAACAAAGTTACTTCCTATTCATAATTATATCATAGATGTTCAATTAATATACTCCAAATTGTAATACCTGGTGTACATGCATCAGAGAACAATGAATTGGTGTCACATTTGCTATCTTCTCCACAGCATTTCAAAATCTATTTAACTTTACAAAAAAACTGCATCACAATTATTAACCAAATTAACATTTCTATGAAGCAGAATACAATTTTGAAAATGCAGTTTTTTTTTTACAGAGCCACCCAACTACGATTTGTCCTTGTGATGTATGACTATCCCCACAGGAAATGGCTATCACATTTCCAATAAACTGTATGCTAATAGAACCCCTGCTCTGCAGGGTCCAGATGGAAATTAAAACATTAAATTAGATCATCTGCTTAGTGCAGATGAAGCATTTCATTTGCAAGCAAGGGTTTGATGAAACCTCTGAACTGGAATCGAGCCATTTCTGATTTGCAGTCATTAGCACTGCAGGATTTTTGTTTTGTCTGTTTCACTTTTTTTGTTTTTGCATTCATTTAAGGCATTCTGAACTGGTATTGTACTAGAGTGTAAGTAAACCATTTGATAGTCTTTTCTGGAAATTGGACTTATCTGTAATATGATTTGTCTATGTTTTCCTGTTAATTTTCAGGAAATTAACTCAACATATGGTTCTAACTAATGAGCACATCAGATATCAGTGCCTTTGCTGTCAGTCCACTAATTTAACTTTGTGAAGAAATGCAATCCAGACATAGTCTGTGGTAGTCCATAAATAAAATCACATTCTTTTAAAGAAACAGTAAAAGAACATATTTGTAGCAGTTACAAGAACTTAAGAACCAGGAGCAGAAGTAGCAAGTATAGGATTTGATGGAAAAGGAAATTGCATTCAGAATACAGTCAAACAGGTTGAGTATGATCTTGTAATCCTTCCAAACATATGTCAATGGTGAGGAGAGATTGCTGGTCAACAATGTGATGAAAGTAAATTGGAGCCTATCCCGTCACAATCCATAGCTCCAAGCTACTACATCCATGTGAAAGTGCATGTTGCCACAGCAATTCTGATTTATTAATAGCGGACAATTGGCTTGGTGGATTGGATGGTTGATATGGATCAGATTGGTGCCAACAGGAAGGAGTTCAATCCAAGTTCGAATTGAGGTGGGTTTGGGACCTGCTTCCTTTCCATAACTGTGATGGAGATTAAGTTGCTGTGGGTCAGAATTACTTACAAGCAGAGAACTGCAGAAGACGTAGGCCTTTTGAGCCCTAGAACCTATTCTGCCATCACTAAGATGATGGTTGATCTGATTGTGGTCTTAATTTCACTTTTCTGCCTGCTCTCTCGTAACCCTCAACTCCCTTGTAAATCAAAATATAACTCCACCTAAACTATATTCAATGACCTGGGCTCCACTGCTCTCTGGTAGATGACCCGCTGTTGTCATTCTTTACTGTGCCTGTGAAATCAAAGATAAAAGTTACAAATTTAAGAGAATTACTACCATATGAATATACACTTACTTTCACGTGTGTATACTTATCCTTAAATTGCTTTTCAATTCAAAGGTCAAATGCAATTAATGTAATCCTTAAGTTCAAGACCATAGAGGTTGTGCTGGATTACCAGAAGTAATAAACAACAACATAACTATCAAAGGGTATCTAAATGTAGTTCTGGACTATTGTGTAGCAGTATTTATCTGAACACTGTTTTGTCTTCATAGACATTTGATAACAATGTTGAACATGTTGCATTGTGGCGGTGTTACAACAAACATAATAATGAGCTGTCTTGTATTAGAGAACGCTTTAACATTAACACCAAGACTGATAAGTGGTTGAACAAAACACTTCTACACTATTAATATTCAATTACAAAATAATTTGGGTGCTCTGATGGATCAATTGTTAACTGCATCACAAAGTAGGATATTGAAGCATAAAACTTGCAAAGTTCTCCAATTTACTTTGCTGGCCTTTTTTGGCTAACACAAAAGGGTGTTAGTGGAAGTGCTTTAGTTGACTTTGGCATCCTCAGATTAGGGAGGGTAAACTCAGCCATAACTATTCTCCCCGATCACTGTTCCATTACTTCCACAATAGAGTCTGTCACTTCTTATCTCCTCTGTCATCTTTTTTAAAGATCCTACAAATGTTGCTGTTTTGTAATACACCTGAAAAATGGTCATGTTAGTAGGGTTCCAGAGAGTTGATGGCATCTGGAAAAGTATGTATGACCATGAGTTGACACCTTTTTTAGAGAAGGAGAACAAAAACGAATGTCAAAAATACTCCAGTGATGAAATGCAGTATAATTCCAGATGTAATCCAGGACCAACGTTTAGTGTTATGTGATGCTGGCTGCTTGTCCTCAGCCTATTTATCTTTATAGTGAGTGTTTTATCCTTGGTTTTTGATTATTTTAGAGTAAATAAGTGTCTACAATAATTATCCAAACTCTGATTATTTTACCACAGAACAAGTGGATGCTGCAACATTCAACAGGACTACAGCTGTCCCACTGTCCAATACTTTGTCTTCGATGAGAGAGCAGCTGGCAAAGGAAGTCTGGTACCGTGGACGAATGAGCAGACAGGAAGCTGAAAGGCTGCTGATAAAAGATGGTGACTTTCTGGTACGGGAAAGTGTGACCACACCAGAACAATATGTACTGACTGGGCTGCAGGGAGGACAAGCTAAGCATTTACTACTGGTGGATCCTGAAGGCTTAGTAAGTATTAGAGTGGAGAAGCAATTATAACAATAAAAGTTTTAAGATTAAAGAATGCCATGGCAAAACAACAACTGCAGAGGTGTATTAAATATCTAGCAAATCCTGTTCTACCATGAAAAATATGAAATACTTTTAATTTTAATGCAAGTTACTACTACAAGTTACAATCTACAAATTACAATCTTGTTACCTGGCAAATATTACCACATTAGTCTTGATGGTGTTGCATTGTGGTGGTCTGCAGTACAAGTCTTAAGGTTCATCAAGGCATCTCTATGACAGGATGATGATGCATACAAATACTACAATTTCTTTTTTTCATTTCCCTTTGCATATTTCACTCTGTGGTACATACTGTCAAAATAATGAACTATTGATATTGGCTAACTTGTTCCTTAGCCTTGGCTGTAAGTGTGTTGACATAACAATACAAGATCTTCATTTAAAAGCACATTGATTTAATCTCCTATGTCTGTTGTCTCCAAATGAAGATTAATGGACTTGGTACATGTTTTTATAAATCCTTATGATGTTTTTAGTGGAACTATGATTTTGTAGCCATAACAGAGACTTGGATATCACAGGGGCAGGAATGATTGTTGGATGTTCCAGGGTTTAGATGTTTCAAAAGGAAGGTGGGGGGGTGAATGAGGTGGGGGAGTGGCATGGAATCAGGGATAGTATCTCAGCTGCAGAAAGTGAGGTCATTAAGGAGAGTTTGTCTACAGAGTCAGTATGCGTGGAAGTCAGAAACTGGAAACGAGCAGTCACTTTATTGGGCGTTTTCTACAAACCCCTCAATAGCAGCAGAGATACAGAGGAGCAGATTGGAAGGCAGATTTTGGAAAGACACAGAAGTAACAAGGTTGTTGCCATGGGTGATTTAACTTCCCTAATACTGACTGGAACCTCCTTAGTTCAAAGAGTTTGGATGGAGCAGTTTTTGTCAGGTGTGTCCAGGAAGGATTTCTGATGCAAAATGTAGGTAGGCCGACTAGAGGGGAAACTATATTTGATTTGGTGCTTAGCAACGAACCAGGCCAGGTGACAGATCTCTCGGTGAGAAAACATTTCAGTGATAGTGGCCTTTACTATAGTCATGGAGAAGGATAGGAGCAGACTGTATGAGAAAGTATTTAATTGGGCAAAGGGGAATTACAATGGTATTAGACAGGAACTGGGGCATGGAAATTGGAAACCAATGTTCTCAGGGAAATGCACGACAAATGTGGAGGTTGTTTAAGGAGCACTTGCTGATAGTGCTGGATAGGTTTGTCCCACTGAGGTAAGGAATCGATGGTAGGGTGAAGGAACCTTGGGTGACAAGTCTTGTGGAACATTTCGTCAAGAGGAAGAAGGAAGCTTACTTAAGATTCAGGAGGCAAGGATAGAATAGGGTTCTAGATGGTTATAAGGTAGCCAGGAAGTGACTGAAGAATGGACTTAGGAGGTCTTGAAAGGGCATAATAAATCTTTATGGGTAGCATTAAGGAAAACCTAAGGCATTCTCCACTTATGTGATGAACAAGAAGATAGCCAGAGAGAGAGTTGAGCTGATCAGGAATAGGGAGGGTACTTGTGCCTGGAGTTGGAGGAGGTTGGGGAGGTCCTTAATGAATACTTTGCTTCAGTATTCACTACTGAGAGGGACTTTGATGTTTGTGAGGACAACAGGAAACAGGCTGATATGGCCAAACAGATTAATGTTGAGGAGAATGTGCTGAAAACTTTGAAAAACATAAGGATAGATAAGTCCCCTGGGCCAGATGGGATATACCCAAAGTTTCAACAGGAAGCGAGGGAAGAAATCGCTGTGCCTTTGGAGAGGATCTTTATGTCCTCCCTGTTCCACTGGAATAGTGCCAGATGACTGGAGGGTGGCAAATGTTATTCCCTTGTTCAAGCAAAGGAATAGGGATAATCCTGGAAATCACAGACCAGTCAGTCTTAGGTGCTGGGCAAATTATTGGAGAGGATTCTGAGAGAAAGGATTTATGATTATTTAGAAATGCAAAGTTTGATTTGAAATAGTCAGCATGGCTTTGTGAGAGGCAGGTCATTCCTCACAGGCCTTATTGAATTCTTTGAGGATGTGACAAAACATATTGATGAAGGTTTAACAGTGGATGTGGTATACATGGATTTTAGAAAGGCATTTGATAAGGTTCCTCATTCAGGAAGTAAGGAGGCATGAGATACAGGGAAATTTGGCTGTCTGGATACAGAATTGGCTATCTTTGTGTTCTGCTTGTCATAGCTTTTGTTCTTGCTATTTAAAATGTACTGTATTGCAAAATAAATTGGATTTTGTGTATTAGTTCCTATTTTATTTGCTTAGCTCTCTTTAACCATGGTACAACTTTTTTTTTCCCTTGTAGTCTGTAATCATGGTTGTCCTGATGGCTTATTGTGTAACTATATTGACCACGTTGGTATTAATTCATACAGAGAAAGTGAGGACTGCAGATGCTGGAGATCAGAGCTGAAAATGTGTTGCTGGAAAAGCACAGCAGGTCAGGCAGCATCCAAGGAACAGGAGAATCGACGTATCGGGCATGAGCCCTTCATGCCTGAAACGTCGATTCTCCTGTTCCTTGGATGCTGCCTGACCTGCTGTGCTTTTCCAGCAACACATTTTCAGCATTAATTCATATCGAGCTAGAAGCAGTGCTGAGTTAGGACTGCCACTGGTGTCTGCAAATGACCTCAAGCACCTTGATCCAAGAATGAAAAATTCAACCAAGATTTCCACTTCTAATCATTATCCCATTGTCCCCAATGGAAAATCTGTTAGTGCTGAGAATGGGCAAGAATAGGTACAGGTTGAGCACTTCTATAGACTCATTACCAGCTGGCTTTCACTGTTTGTTGTGTTTGTTGTGTTTGTTGTGTTTGTTGTGTTTGTTGTGTTTGTTGTGTTTGTTGTGTTTGTTGTGTTTGTTGTGTTTGTTGTGTTTGTCAGTTAGACAATGTAGCTGAATGCTTCTCAAGTCTATGGCATTTTACACCAGCATTAGGAAAATTATTGGAGGAAAAATAAAGCATTTCTTTCTTGGGTCAATTTTAAGCTTTCATTTTTATCTAGTTGTGCTGTCTAGTGCAGACTGTGCTGACAGAACTCAAGGCAGAATGTTTAAGATAGCATTAATTGTTTTCTGCAGTTTAGAAATAAGAACAAAGAAAATTTACAGCCCAGTAACAGGCCCTTCGGCACCCCAAGCCTGAGCCGATCCAAATCCACTGTCTAAACTATATTTCTCAAATCCTAAGCATCTGTATCCCTCAGCTCCCCACCTACTCATGCATCTGTCCAGATGCACCTTAAATGAATCTACCGTGCCTGCCTCTAATATCTCTGCTGGCAACATGTTCCAGGCACCTGCCACCATCTGTGTAAAGTACTTGCCGTGAACATCCCCCTTAAACTTTTCACCTCTCACCTTGAACGCATGACCTTACCCTGGGAATAAGCTTATCTCTATCCACCCAGTCTATACCCTTCATGATTTTGTAGACCTCAATCAGGACCCACTCAATCTCCTTTTTTCTAATGAAAACAAGTCTAACCTACTCAACCCCTCTTCATAGCTAGCACCTTCCATACCAGGCAACATCCTTGTAAACCTTCTCTGCACCCTCTCCAAAGCATCCACATCCTTTTGGTAATGTGGTGACCAGAATGGTACATCGTATTCTAAATGCGACCGAACCAAAGTCTTATACAATTTTAACGTGACCTGCCAGCTCTTATACTGCATATCCCATCCGACGAAGGCAAGCATATCATAATATGTCGTCTTGACCACTCTATTCACCTATGCAGCCACCTTCAGGGTACAATGGACCTGAACTTCCAGATCTCTCTGCTCATCAACTTTTCCCAAGGGTCTTCCATTTACAGTATAGTTCGCTCTAGAATTAGCTTTCCCAAAATGCATCACCTCACATTTGCCTGGATTGAACTCCATCTGCCACTTCTGTGTCTAACTTTCCAGTCATGATTTGGAAATGTCGATGTTAGACTGGGGTGTACAAAGTTTAAAAATCACAACACCAGGATATTCGAACAGATGAAAGACTCAACAATCAAGGTATTTTTCAATGTATAATTTCAGTTACATCACACTAAATGTTTCCTATAAATTCTGTGCCTTACAATTGTGTCCTCCACAATCACCTGATGAAGGAGCGGCGCTCCGAAAGCTAGTGTGCTTCCAATTAAACCTGTTGGACTATAACCTGGTGTTGTGTGATTTTTAAACTCTCCAGTCTATCTGTATGCTTTGACAGTCCCCTATACTTTCTGCTCCTCCACCAATCTTCGTGTCATCTGCAAACTTACTCATCAGACTAACAATGCCCTCTTCCAGGTCATTTATGTATATTACAAACAACAATGGCCCCAGCACTGATCCCTGGGGAACACCACTGGTCACCTTTCTCTATTTTGAGAAGCTCCCTTCAACTACTAATCTGTCTCCTGTTGCTCAACTAGTTCTTTATCCACCTAGCAAGAACACCCTGCACACCATGTGACTTCACTTTCTCCATTAGTTTACCATGGGGAACCTTATTAAACGCCTTCCTGAAGTCCATGTATATGACATCTACAGCCCTTCTTTCATCTATCAACTTGGTCACTTCCTCAAAAGAACTCAAGTTGATAAGGGCGGGTCTACCCCACACAAAACCATGTTGCCTATCACTGATAAGTCCATTCTTTTCCAAATATAAATAGATTTTTATCCCTCCGTACTTCCTCCATTAACTTTCCTAACACTGATGTCAGGCTCACTGGTCTGTAGTTACCCGGAATATCCCTACTACCCTTCTTGTACAGGGGAACAACAAAAGCAACCCTCCAGTCCTCCGGCACCTTCTCCTGTGTTTAAGGATGCTACAAAGATATCTGTCAGGGCCCCAGCTATTACCTCTCTCTCCTTACTCAGCAATCTGGGATACATCCCATCCGGTCTTGGGGATTTGTCCACTTTAATATCCTTAAGCCTACCCAACACATCGCCCCTCCTTATCTCAACGTGATCCAGAGTAACCAAACTTCTATCTCTAATCTCAACATTCATCACCTCCTGTTGCTCAGTGAACACTGATGCAATGTAATCATTGAGAATCTCACCCAGTTTCTCAGGTTCGACACACAACCTTCCTTCCTTATCCTTTAGTGGACCAACTCTTTCTCTGGTTACTCTCTTGCTTCTTATATAAAAGCCTTGGGATTCTCCCTAATTCTTCGCGCAAAAGCTATTTCATGACCCCTTAAACTATTCCTCGTTTATAGAGTCATAGAGATGGACAGCATGGAAACAGACCCTTCGGTCCAACCCGTCCATGCCGACCAGATATCCCAACCCAATCTAGTCCCACCTGCCAGCACCCGGCCCATATCCCTCCAAACCCTTCCTATTCATATACCCATCCAAATGCCTCTTAAATGTTGCAATTGTACCAGCCTCCACCACATCCTCTGGCAGCTCATTCCATACACCTACCACCCTCTGTGTGAAAAAGTTGCCCCTTAGGTCTCTTTTATATCTTTCCCCTCTCACCCTAAACCTATGCCCTTTAGTTCTGGACTCCCCGACCCTAGGGAATAGACTTTGTCTATTTATCCTATCCATGCCCCTCATAATTTTGTAAACCTCTATAAGGTCACCCCTCAGCCTCCGGCACTCCAGGGAAAACAGCCCCAGCCTGTTCAGCATCTCCCTGTAGCTCAGATCCTCCAACCCTGGCAACATCCTTGTAAATCTTTTCTGAACCCTTTCAAGCTTCACAACATCTTTCCGATAGGAAGGAGACCAGAATTGGACGCAATATTCCAACAGTGGCCTAACCAATGTCCTGTACAGCCACAACATGACCTCCCAACTCCTGTACTCAATACTCAAGGATGTTCCTATTCTCCCGATATTCCTCCAAGGCCCGTTCTATTATAAGCTGCCTGCACCTTATGTACACTTCCCTTTTCCTCTTGGCTTGTTGCACAATTTCTCCTGTCATCCACTGTTCACGAATCTTGCCTTTCCTATCCCTTGTTTTTAAAGTGCAGAAGAGGCATGTCCCTATCTTTGAAAGCTTCCCACATATCAAATGTGGACTTCCTTTCAAATAGCTGCCCCCAGTCCACATTTCCCAGCTCCTGCCTAATTTTGATATAATTGGCCTTGGCCCAGTTTAGTACTCGTCCCTTAGGACCACTCTCATCTTTGTCTATGATTATTCTAAAACTTAGAGAATTGTAGTCACTATTCCCAAAGAAATCCCCTACTGTAACTTCTACCACCTGGCCTGGCTCATTCCCCAACATCAGGTCCAATATGGCCCCGTCCCTTGTCGGACTATTGACATACTGCTGTAGAAAAACTTTCCTAGACGCTCCTTACAAATTCTGCCCCATCCAGAACTCGGGTACTAAGTGTATCCCAATCAATGTTGGGGAAAATTAAAATCTCCCATTACTACCATACTGTTGCCTCTACATCTTTCCATAATCTGTTTACCTCTTTGTTCTTCTACCTCACACTCACTGGTGGGGCTATACTACAGGCTCCCCAACAATGTAAGTGCACCCTTATTTCTCAACTCCACCCATAACGCTTCATTGTTCAAGCCCTCCATAGTGTTCTCCTTCAGCTCAGCCGTGATATCATCCCTGACCAGCAATGCAACTCCTCTGCCCTCCTCCCCCCCCCCCACCTCCATTACTTCTCTCCCTGTCCTGTCTGAAGCATCTATATCCTGGAACATTTTTGCCAATCATGCTTTTCCTTAAACCAAGTCTCTCTGATCGCAATAAAGTCATACTCCCAGGTACAAATCCAAGCCCTAAGTTGATCTGCCTTAGCCACAATAGTCCTGATTAAAAGGTATCAGTGAATAGTTTAGATGCAGTGAGAAAATTATTATGATACAGAAATTAATGTCAAATGCAGACAACTTATGAAGACTAGGGAAATAATTACATGCAAAAAGAAATATTTCCAAATACAGAGAAGTAATTGAAGGTTAAAGGAACTCTGGCACCTTATTCCACCAATAAAGGGTTTACTGTTTCCTTTGCAAGAAAAGAGCTTCTAACTGTATTTTCTATTGTGCTGATTTATTAACTTGAATGTAATTCATACTGACAGCTCAGTATGTTAAACTTGTGCCCTTCCAGTGCAATATTTAACAATTTTATTGTTCATTATCTAAAAATGAAACTGTATTTTGCATTCTTCACACTGGAGAATTTTTGTGCTCTTTAAATAAATTAAGTGAAAATTAAAGATTTTTTTTAATGCATCCCTTTTTTTTTCTCCTATAAAAGGTGAGGACAAAGGACTGCATATTTGATAGTGTCAGTCATTTGATCAGCTACCACGTGGACAACCAGCTGCCAATCATCTCATCAGGAAACCAACTGTATCTTAAAAGAGCTGTCTAAAACAAACATTAAAGAACTCAGACAAAGAGTTTGCTTGCAGATATAGTAATTTGCACTTGTGCAGGTATTTTGGAAAGCTGTCTTCTGAATGATTATCCACAGACTGACTGACTGCAGAGTTGTTTTCAAAATAATGTTTAAAAACATTGTAGGCTGCAATGGTCACAATCACTTTGTACCTCTGACTTGGTGTTTGCTACAAGAAAGTAATAAATTTAATGTGTCAATGTATATAATATTTTAAGGAATATAAATGAAGAAATAACAAGTGTAGTTACATACTGTGTGAATGTTTGTTTTCTTTATTTCTAAGCACAAATGGCATTGAAAACGTGCAAAGGTCAATCCCAATGAAATGCAGACCATAAAAATGTGCCTTGATTCCAAAGAGAAATTACGCATATGAAGAAGCTTTTCTTTTTTCCAAATGATTTTATTTGCAGTATTCAGTACATTAAAATCATTTGTTTGGAAACTGCCTTCACGCCAGAATTCTAAGAAGCAAAAACGTTTAGGAAGTGGAATGTAGTTTTAGTAATGCCTTTGCTCTGTGCCAATACAGTTTGCATTTTCAGTACTAATGCCCATATTGCTTTGAAAAGCACCTTACCAATGCAGGGTTTTACTGTTTCCCTTTCTTTTGAGTGTTCAAAGATTTATCACATACAAAAGCACATGTATCCATGTGTGTGTGTATATATATACATCATATTAAATAAATACATTTCTAAAGGAATATTGATTTTTCATATTCATGTTATGTTAATTAGTGTATTGAAACTATTGGAGGAAAATAAATTTTGCAGAATCAAACTTTTTCATAGCTGATAAATGTAGGATAATTTTAGATAAAGCAAATTAATTCTAAGTGTATCTGCTTGTTTATAATATTGTGAATAGTAACAAGGAGAAAGTTAGAATTCTGGAAGCAGAATGATATTTTTAATATTTTTGGCTGGGTTTCCACACTGAAGTACAATATACATGTGTCAATTATCTTCATCCTTGCATCAAAGCATGGCATGATTTGAGATTTATTTTACTGAACATATCCCATTTCTATCAGTCTAACTTGATGCCAGATTTCAAGGAACAGATGTTATTTCCATTGCATGATAACTTCATCCAATTGAAACAGTTTATTAAAGAAAATCAGTTGAAGTATTTTTAATGCTTAAAATTGTGAATCATGCATGACTTCTAATGCAGTATCATTTGTAAATAATTTTGTGCAGGTATGCTGTGCACGTGAAGAATAAAAGGTTATTTTGTTCATTGCTATCTCATGATGCTTTGATTTTTAAACAGTGAGGGATATATTAAATAGCATACAGCATTTTATTATTCAACTACTCAAGTGCCTTCATCTATTTTCAGTTATAATGTTGAATAGATTGCAAATGGAATCTGTAATACAATGAATATATTGGAATACAGCAAGTTTGTTTTATATCCTAGTTTCACAATGAATGTCATGGCATAATAACCCTGTTAAAATGCCAAACGGAAATGCAGTTATTTCTCAAGTAATCCCAAATGATCATTAATACAATTAATATGAAATGCTGTGATGAGTCACCATCTGAAACTGCAGAAAGCTATCTTCACAACATTGCTATAACAACTTTTTTTAAATGTAGCTATCTGCCCTCTATTTCTCAACAACATCTCCCTCTGGTGGCAAAACTAAATAATTGTAGCCTTGTTGATGTAAAGATTATAGTCCTAAGATCCAAAGGAATTTTGAAATAACAGAAAGACATTTTGCTTTGGCTGTTATCATTCAGTCCATGAGACTGTGCACAGATCCCTCTGTCCACAATACCATCACCCTGCAACCTCACTAGATTCTTTTGAGTTTCTCCAAACGGAAAGCGGCATACTGATGAGAAGGGAAGTGAGACGGATGATTGGGAGCAGAGCTCTCTTCTCTGCAGCAATGCATCTGCTTTGCTCAACACCCCTGCAAGCCTAGGGTGACAGCATGCATGTGATGTAACAGGACCTGTTACACCCATTCATCTTTGCCATTCCATCTCGGAAATACCCAAATTAGGGAAAGGGGAAGGGAGGAGAAGAGTGATTGGGAAGAAAGTGTAATTAGTGACCTGTCACAACATTGGAAGGCTGTACAACACCCTGCACAACTTAAATTTGAATAGAGGTTGATTATGACGAGTTGAAATTTCATTTTGGCAGTACAAATCAACGCAAGCCCATATGGTTTTGGCACTTTTTTTTGTATTGTTCATGCAAGCTCTGGAATTTTTCTTTTCTCCTTCTGAATTCAGCGGAAATTGGCATGTCAATATAAATTGTAGCATTTTAGGAGTTTTGAGAAGCTTTGTAGATCAGGTTGAAGTTTTGGATGTAGGTTTGCTTGCTGAAATGCAAGGTTCATTTCCAGACATTCCATTTCCCTATTAGGTAAAATCTTCAGTGGGCCTCAGGGGAAGCAATGCTGAAAATTCCTGCTTTCTATTTACATATTTGGGTTTCTTTGGGTTGGTGACGTCATTTCCAGTGGTGATGCTATTTTCCTGTGGTGAAGTCACATCCTATTCCTTTTCTCGGGGTGGTAGATGGGGTCTAACTCGATGTGTTTGTTGATCGAGTCATGTTTGGAATGCCGTGCTTCTAGGAATTCTCGTGTGTGTCTTTGTTTGGCTTGTCCCAGTCGAAGTGGTGTCCTTCCTCATCTGTATGTGAGGATACTAGTGAGAGAGGGTCATGTCTTTTTGTGGCTAGTTGGTGTTCATATATACTGGTGGCTAGTTTTCTGCCTGTTTGTCCAATGTAGTGTTTGTTACAGTCCTTGCACGGTATTTTGTAAATGACATTAGTTTTGCTCGTTGTCTGTAAAGGGTTTTTCAAGTTCCTTGGCTGCTGCTGGTAGCCCACAAACCCACCAACACACTAAAACAGCAGCTAATGAACTTGAAAGACCCAATACAGATAACGAGCAAAACTAATGTCGTTTACAAAATACCATGCAATGACTGTAACAAACACTACATTGGACAAACAGGCAGAAAACTAGCCACAAAAAGACATGACCCCCTCTCACTAGTATCCTCATGTGCAGATGAGGAAGGACACCATTTTGACTGGGACAACACATCCAACCTAGGACAAGCCAAACAAATACACACACGAGAATTCCTAGAGGTATGGCATTGTAAACGGAACTCTATCAACAAACAGAGTTAGACCCCATCTACTACCCCCTGAGAAAAGGAATAGGAAGTGACTTCACCACAGGAAATAACAACATCACCACAGGAAATGACATCACCAACCCAAAGAAACCCAAACATATAAACAGAAAGCAAGAATATTCCGCATTGCTTCGCCTGAGGCCCACTGAAGATGTTACCTAGTAGGGTAACAAAACGTCTGGAAATGAACCTTGCAGCTCAGCAAGCAAACCTTCATCCATTGCTGCACATTTCCTATCCTCGTGACTGGATCACATGACATTGAAGAGTGGTCTTAATATAAACACCTCATCTGATAAAAAGGAGAGATCAAAACCTTAACAATCCAAGATCCTCCTATATAGCAATGCTTTAGGTAAAGAAGCAGCACAGGCAATATTATCTCAGTTCCAGCATGGTAATAATAAACAAGCTGATTCTCCAAAAAAAAATGCATAACTTTCACTAATCTCATAATCCAACATTTCCTTGCCCCCCAATGGCTCAATACTGCCCTTGCTGGAAATCTGAAATGATGGTAAACATTTAGGGGAGGGGTGCAGGTTTGCTAGTCCTGTTTAGAGATAGTGAGAACTGCAAATGCTGGCGAGTCAGAGTGGATAAAGAGCGGAGCTGGAAAAAGCACAGTAGGTCAAGCAGCATCAGAGAAGGGGAGTCAGTGTTTCAGGTTGGAACATTTCATCAGGACTGGGGGAGGGGAAGGGGGCTGAGAAATTGAGAGGGTGGGTGAGATGGTGATAGGTGGATGCAGGTAGGAGGTGGCAGTGATTGGTCAATGGGAAGGTTGGAGTGGATGGGTGGGAAGGAAGATAGTAAGGTTAAAGGGGAGAGGAAGGGCATGGGCCTAGGATGAGGTGGGTGGGGAGGTTTGAAAGGTGGTGAATTTTATATTAATGCCATACGGTTGTAAGCTCCTGAGACGGAAGATGAGGTGTTCTTCCTCCAGTTTGCATGTGGCCTTGTGTTGACAGTGGAGGCGGCCCAGGAAGAATATGCTGGGGGTGTTGAAATGGCTGGTAACAAGAAGGTGGGTGTTGAATGGAGTGTATGGACCATACATATTTCCCGAACTGGTTCCCGAGTTTGCACTCAGCCTCTCTGATACAGAGGAGACCACATTGGGAGCATTTGATGCAATAAATCACGCAAGAGGAAATGCACGTGAATCTCTCCTGGACTTGGAGTGATTCTTCAGGATCTTGGACGGGGGGGGGGGATTGTTTTGGTGCTAGGTTCAGACTGCAGGTGGCAGAAGTGGTGGAGGATGCTGCTTTGGACTTGGAGGTTAGTGGGGTGGGTTGTGAAGATCGGGAGACTTTCTCCTTATTGTGGTTGAGGGTTTTTTGTTTGAGGGCAGAGGTGCGGGAAAAGGAGGAGATCCGGTTGAGGGCATTGTTGATCACGGGGGAGGGGAAATTGCAGTCCTTGAAGCAGGAGGACATCTGGAATGTCCTGGAGCAGATATGGCAGAGGTGGAGGAATTGGGAGTATGAGATTGTATTTTTGCAGGGATGGTGGGAGGAGGTGTAATTGAGGTAACCAAGGGAATCAGTGGGTTTATAATAGATGTTGGTGCTGAGTCAGTTGCTGGAGACAGAGGGGTCCCGGAAGGAGAGGGAGGTGTTAGAGATGGTCATGTGAATTTTAAGGTCAAGATGGAAGGTGGAAATAAAAGTTCTGAATTTGGGGGAAGGTTGATCGAAGTGAACAAACTGTTCCAGTTCTTTGTGGGAGCATGAGATAGCTCGAATACAGTCATTGATGTGGAGGAGAAAAAGGTGGAAGATAGTTACATGGGCACTACAGAAGAGGGACTGTTCCACGTACCCTATGAAGAGGCCATCATAGCTCAGACCCATGTAGGTACTCATGGCCACCTCTATGGAGGTAGGAAGATTGAAAGGAAAAGTTAAGGGTGAGGACCATTTTTGCCCAGGCAGATGAGAATGTCAGTGGACATGGACTGTTTAGGTTTGTGGGAGGAAGAAACCTTGAGGCCCTCCTCATGGGGGATACAAGTGTAGAGAGACTGGATGTCCATGGTGAAAATGAGGTGTTGGGGACCGGGGAAGAAGTTGAATGGTGAGGGTGGTGTCCCTAACGTAAGGGGGGAGTTCCTGGACCAAAGGGGACAGGATGGAGTCGAGATAAGTTCAATGGGGCAGGAGTAGGCAGAAATGATCGATCAACTAGGGCAGTCAGGTTTATGAATTTGGGGGAGGAGACAAATGGGCATTGCAGGTTTGGAGAACAATGAGGTTGGAAGCTGTGGATGGGAGATCTCCTGAGATGATGAGATTGTGATGGTCTTGGAGATGGTTTGGTGATGAGAGGTCGGGTCGTGATTGAGGGAATGGTGGGAGGAGATGTTAGCGAGTTAGTGAGACTTCAGTGAGCTGGAGATTGGTGTGCCAAACTATCACTGTGCCTCCCTTGTCAGCTGGTTTGATGGTGAGATGGAGGTTGGGATGGAGGGTTGCACGTTTGGATAGGGAAAGGTTGGAGTGGATGGAGAGATTCAAGTGGTCATGCTGGGGAAAAAATATGTTTGGAAGACACAGCATATATAGTCAACTTAAGAAGCACAGCAAGGCTGAATGGCATTTATTTTTAATGCGAGGAGACGAGTAAGGCAGATGCGAGGGTGCTGATTGAAGAGATGCATATCATATCATTATTTAAACTATTTGTATTAGCAATGAAAGTCTATTGGATCCATATTCCTGCTATAAAATCTTCAGGAAGGAGAAAGTGAGGACTGCAGATACTGGAGATTAGCGTCGACAGTGTGGTGCTGGAAAAGGCGGCTTCATTCCTGATGAAGGGCTTATGCCCGAAACGTCAATTCTCCTGCTCCTCTGATGAAGTCTGACCTGCTGTGCTTTTCCAGCACCACACTCTCAACTATAAAATCTTCAGGCCAGACAGAGGGTGAAAAGAGGAAGCATGTCACAATATTGATCAAGGAGTCAACTACTGCAAATACTAGGGGTGATATTTTAGAAGGTTCCTCAATTAAAGCCATACCCCTGGACTGAGCAGCTCAGGTTCAATTCCCATCTGCTTCAGAGTTTTATAATAGCCTCTCTGAAAAGATTATTTAGAAAAATAGGTTAAATTTAAAATATAAAAAGGAGCAATTACATTGTTGAGTATACTATAGACCTCTCAACCATCTGGGAGAGATAGAAGGACCAATTTATGTCGGCAAACTTTGCCAATATTAAAGACCGATAGATAAAATGTGAAAGGCTTAGAAGGGGTACAGAATTCTTAAAATATATCCAAGAAAGCTGATTTAGCACATTAAAAAGTGCTACAAAGAGAGGATGATTAGATTAGATTACTTACAGTGTGGAAACAGGGCCTTTGGCCCAACAAGTCCACACCGACCTGCCGAAGCGCAGCCGACCCATACCCCTACATTTACCCCTTACCTAACACTACAGGCAATTTAGCATAGCCAATTCACCTGGCCTGCACATCTTTGGACTGTGGGAGGAAACCAGAGCAAACCCACGCAGACACAGGGAGAATGTGCAAACTCCACACAGTCAGTCGCCTGAGGCGGGAATTGAACCTGGGTCTCTGGCACTGTGAGGCAGCAGTGCTAACCACTGTACCACCAATGATGCTGTCCTAATACTAAGGAAAGAAGCTGGACAACAGTTGGAAAGACAATAGGAGAGCATTTCATTGATGATGATCGTAACTCAGTAAGGTAGTCATAGCAAAGGACAAAAAATGGACTCGAAATAAAGATTCTGAATTGGGGGAAGGTTGACAATAAGACAAAATCTGACCAAATTGGACTGAGACCAGCTACTTCTAAGTAAATCATCAGAGCAGTGGGAGTCATTCAACAAGGAAATAGTGAGAGTGAACAGCCAAGATATTTCTGTAAAGGGGAAGTCAGTAGAACCAACAATCCAAATAATCTGGACATTTGAGAGTGTACAGGGTTGGAAACAGGAGTTTTAGAAAAAGGGTGGCTTCTGGTAGATTCTAGGGCCTCAAAACAAAGGGAGCCCTCTAAGTACAGAAAATGCAAAAGGAATAACTCAAAAATTAAGACAGTGAAGAGGGGCCATGACAAATTATGGTGGGCAAAACAAAAAAAAATCCAAAAGTGTTTTGAGTATATTGGGGGAAACGTAATAACCAGGGAATGAAGTATTCCTATTAAGAACCAAAGTGGCAATGTTTGTGGAGTCAGAAGATACAGCTGAGGTTTCAAATCAATACTTAGTCTTTCTCTACAGTGAAGACAAATGCAATCTAGGTATAGAAATCAAGGAGGGAGCTGTTATATACTCGTACAAATTCAGAGGGAGAGAGGATACGAATAGGTTTAACAGACTTGAAAGTGGATAAATATTGAAGCCCAGATGAGATTTATCCCAGATTACTGTTGGAAATAAAGGAGAAAATTACAGGCCCTGACATTAATTTTCAAATCCTTTCCAACCACAGGAAGATTGGAAGACAGTCAAAAAGTGTGGTGCTGGAAAAGCACAGCCGGTCAGGTAGCATGCTGGAAAAACACTGCAATACAGCCAAATGTGACCTTTATTCAAGAAGGTTGTAAGGGATAAGCCTGGAAACTACAGACCAGTGAATCTAAAATCAGCAGTAGGGTAACTTGTGGAAAATATTCCTGTCACATAATTGATCTCCATTTGCAGACTTAAGGATTAATTAAGGCCGGTTAATTTAGATTTGTTATGGGTCATCTGGTCAAATCAGATTTGAGTTTTTCAGGTCACTGGCTATGCTAATCAATGTAGTTCAGTTGAAGTAGTCTGTATGGATTTGTCAGACTTTTGATGTGGTGTCATATTGGAGATTGAACAAGAATGTAAGAGCCCGTGAGATCCAAAACTGATTTTGGATCTTGTTGTTTGTAATGTACATTAATGAACTATGCACTAACTGGAGTATTTTGAGCAGTAACTTACAAGGTGACATGAAAATTGGTTATGTGGTAAACAGGAAGAAAAATTTAAATTATAGGACAATGTAGATGTGGTAGTAAAATGAGTAGAACAGGGCAAACCAGAACTGCTCTAATGAGTGAGGCGGCACGGTGGCTCAGTGGTTAGCACTGCTGCCTCACAGCACCAGGGTCCCAGGTTTGATTCCAGCCTCGGGTGACTGTGTGGAGTTTACACATTCTCCCCGTCTCTGTGTGTTTCCTCTCACAATCCAAAGATGTGCAGGTCAGGTGAATTGGCCATACTAAATTGCCCATAGTGTTAAGGTGCATTAGTCAGAGGTGGGCAGCTCTTCGGAGGGTCAGTGTGGACTGATTGGGCCGAAGGGCCTGTTTCCACGCTAGGGAATCTAATCTTCTCCACCACCACCACCACTTTTGCAGGACTAATTTAGAGCAATCTGAGAGTCTTGTAACAATGCCCATCATTTCATTTATTCCTCTTAATCTACAAAATTGATATTACCAATGACCTTTCGCCGGGAATCTTAAAATCGATCTCCTCCTCCACCTGTCAATCATCTGCAGCCGTTGCCCATTCGGAGTGAGCAAAAACACCACGTGACAAAGTCGTGAACTGTAGGTGGCTGCGCTCTTCCCGCCTCACTCCGCGGGCGTTCGAGCGCCAGGTTTCGAACAAATAATCCTCGCGCCAGTAACGGACAAATTGTACTGGCGTCGGAAGTCCCGCCTACCGAGCCGTCGATTGGAAGAGAGCTGGGTTCCTATCGCAGCCCGGGCCATCTCTGGTTACACTCGGCTGCCATTCAAGATACGTCGCCCGGTTTATACTGTAAAGTCAGGTTGAGGCCGTGGTGATGGTACATTCCATGGTAGTCCCTCTCTGAAGTCTGGTTGATGGTATAATTCTTATCTGGTTGCCAGGGCCAGTAATTTTAAGTACTGGCATGAAAAGTCCACAAGTTCTGGCCTTAATTTCAACTTTGGTAAGTTTCACTTATTTTGAGGTTTAATCGCAGCTTCCATCCTCCCAAAGCCAACCAGCAGCACGGTTAATCCTTCTAATAGCGACCGAAAAAAATAAATATTTATTTGTGGTCGTGTTCATCATCAATCTAGACGCAATTTCTCTGCATTATGATCCATTCTATTTCATAAATTCGGCCCATCATGACTGCTGTCTCAGAGCAACACGCCTTTTCCTGCGTTCATGTAATTACTTTCCTCCTCAGATAATGATTCAATTCCATTTGAAAGCCAATATCCAATATAACTGTGAAATAGTGCATTTCCAGACCCTAGCTATGTACTGTGTTTTAACTTTTTTTCCTCTCGTTATCTTTGCTGCTTTTGACGTTCACCTTTTACACTGGTGTCTTCAGGTTCTCCGTACTTCTGTCAATGGGAATAGTTTCCCTCTATCTACTCTCTCTTCATTCCTCCTGATTTTGAGCATCTTTATCAAATGTCAACTTTCTCTTCAAGGAGAATAGTCCCAACGTCTCCAATCTGTTTACATAGTTAAAGTTCATCATCCTTGAAGACATCCTCATAAATCTTTTCTGCAGTTTCTCATACCATTTGAGGGTTTATAAGCCAATTGATGCAGAATCATTGTTTCATTTAAGTTTATCATGACTGGAAAATGAGTTCATACTGCTTTAAGAAATTATTCTGAAAACAGTTGTTCTAGAACCAGCCCAAGAGTAGGCTGTTGTGCCTAGTTATATGCAATAAAACAGCTTTGATCAATAACATCATGTTAAAGCATGTGACAGGGACCACAGCACGATAGAATTTCATTTTCAAGTCGACACATAGAAGTGTGGGTCCGTGAGTAGCATTTAAAACCTTAAGAAAGTTGAGGACCAATCACTACTTCACTTCAATATTTTTCCTTTAAGAAAGTAGTTTGCATTTCTGGCAGATTTCCATCAGGTCCCATTCAGAAATGTGGAGTAGACATTAGACCTGACAGGTCCCTCTAAGTGAAAGGAGTTGAAAGAAGTCAAACAATGTTCCCTTTTTCACAGTAGTAGCTGCAGTATACTTGAGTTGTATTCTGAGCATCACAGGTGGCTGTTTTGACAGCTCTTGTGAAAGGGAAGTCATAAGACAAGTATAATATTAGGGTGCTGGGGTGTGAAAGGTCCACATAAGTGACTGTGTTTCTAGGTGTAGAAGAATTGGCTGATGGGATCATCAGTTTCATCAGGAGTTATCTAAGTCAGCTATGTTGGGGATTTTGTGGGGTCCTGCCGTGTAACTCCCAACTGTGGTGCAAAAACTACTATTTGGCTATTGGGAAATCTGGGCCTATATGAGGTTGTGAAGGCAGAACTGACTAAGGCAAACAGAAAACCTAGTTGAAAAGTGAGATGGTACACCAGATTTTTAAGGAGATGGTGATTAATAATTCTTGTGTTGGTGAGAAAGAAAGCCTGGTTGAGAAGGATGTTTCAGCTGTGGCTAAATTAGGAAATTAAGGATGGTATTAAATTGAAAGAAATATTGTACAAATCTGCAAAGATTAGTGGTTGATCAAATGATTGGACAAACTTTAGAAACATGCAAAGCATGACTAAAATGATAACAATGTAGAAAGCCTCCAATAATAGTAAAACAAATGGGTTTCTACAAGTGTCTGAATAGGAATGACTAAGTAGTATTGGTAACCTAGAGAGTGAGCTGATAGTGGAGGCTTTGAATGTTTATAACACTTCGTGTCAGATTACCTGTTGGTAGACTTGGGAAACCTCTCAAAGATAATTAAAAACCGAAAGATGATAGGAGGGATGCACATAAAATAGTCACATCACTGGGGAGAAGGTACTGGGATAACTACTGCACCAAAGGCTGACAAGTCCCCAGGACTATAATGTCTCTATCCTTGGGCTTTAAAAGAAGTTGCAGCACAACTAGTAGACATGTTGGTTATGATTTTCCAAAGAGTCCTTAGATTCTGGAAATAATCTAGTGCATCGACAATTGGCAAATGCACACCTTTTATTCAAGAAAGGTCAGAGTCATAAAATAGGAAACTGCACAATTCCATCTAACGTCTGATGTGGGAATGAATGTGATCAAGCCTGATTTTCAATACACAAGAATTAAGGGTTGTGGATGCAGAACGGAAAGGGGAGCGGAAACCACAGCGAAATCAGCCATGATTTATTGAATAGTGGAGCAGACTGAAAGGGCGGAGTGGCCTTATCCTGTTTTTCAGTCCTTTGCCCCTTTTAATTCCTAGGTCCCACAGAATTGTGTTTTTATTTTTCCTCTTTATTTGTCCTACCAAATTGTATTGTTACAAACTTCTCTGCATCTCTGTTATCTGTCCACCCATTCTACCATTTTCACTATTGCCCAATCAGCTCAGTGCTTTCAAGTTTTAGATAATCTGCAAAGTTTGAAGTTGTGCGCTGCACTCCCAAATTGAAGGTCATTAGCATCTATAAGCAGTGGTTTTCATACTGGCCTCTTGGGAAGCTCTTTCTGTACAATTGACATCTTGCTGTCCAAAGAAAATTACTGTTCAACACTGCTCTCTTCTGTCACTTAACCAACCTTGAATCCATGCTGGTACAGTACCTTTCATTTAACTTTGACAAATCTGTCACCTGACTATTTAGCAAAATGCTTTATCCACTTGTAAATTTGGAATAATGATTATAATGTGCATGGCTTGTTAAGTGTACTCACATTTATAAACACTCTGGCAATCAATTTACAGTAGTCAGTGACATCAGTTGCAAAAACAGACCGACATGGTGTTTTTTGTTTGCAGCTCTTATTTTGATTTAAAATGTAATCAACTTAAATGTATGCCACTCTTACATATATAATTTTTTTTAAATATTATTGCAGACTAATTTTAGTTTTTATTTTAAAAAGTTACATTTCCAACCAAGTTTGCAGTGGTTACTTTTGTCTGTTGGTCACATGTATCTTAAATGTGTTCTCTTCTGAACATGGGACTTAGGTGTTGCTGGCAAGGCTGGCGTTTGTTGTTTATCTTTAATTGCCCATGACAAGAGTGGCCTATTTTAAAGAAGATGTTAAGTCTAACATCTAGCATTTTCCCCACGCTTAGGGTTTTCATTTTAATTATAACACATCAACAACAGGTCTATTGAAGGTGATTACCAGTGTAAAAATATTCTCTGCAGCTGTTAGCCAAACAGTGATTTTTAATAGAATAGAACCCAGCTCATTTTTACTTTTTTTTAGGAGCTGATGTCCTGTCAAGCAGGTGCTAATGCAGTGCACTATACAGGTAGGTTAGCTATATAATGACGCAATGTGATAAGCATTCAGAAGACTTACAGGAGGGATGTGGAATAAAAAGTACTGTAACTCAGCATCTCTGGGCCAAGAGAGGCTTTATTCCCACTTGCGCACCCCAGTATTTCAGTCAGGTCATTTATTCTTTGAGTCTAGAGACCCAACTTACAGGCTCAACTTATTCAGCCCCTCATCATAGGAGAATCCTGTTATCCCAGGGGCCAATGTAGTGAGCCTTAGTTTACTGCCTCCAATGTCCTTAAATATTGAGACCAAAACAACATACAATTCTTCAGGTGTGATCTCACCAAAACCCCACTTTTTTGCAGATAGACTTCTATATTCTTTTATTCTAATCTTCTTGCAACAGAGAACAACATGTCATTTAACTTTCTAATTACTTGCTGTACCTGTGTGTTAACTGCGTATCTTGCATGAGTATGCCCAAGCCCCTCTGAAAAACATTAATTACAAAGTTCACATTTTTTAAAAAACTTATGCTTTTGTTTTCACTACTAATGTGAATTTCTACACACTTCCACACATTATTTCCTAGTTGCCACCTTGATGCCCACTTACAACCTATCTAGAGTACTTTCAGCCTCTGCATCTACCTGACAGCTTACGTTCCCACTTAATTAAATGTCATCAGCAGACTTAGATACATTCTTCCAGGTTTCTTCTTCTGTTCTTACATCAGTTGTTTGGTTTTACTGCAAATGAAGATTGATTTCTCAACTATTGTAACCAGATACTGTTGTGAGATGAATTGAGTCTCAGCAATTGTTAATATTTATATGGCTGAGGAAGTGGAAATTAACTGAATTTAGTAATAGAGATTCTAATGCCAGGGGAAGTTGCAAAGATTGGAATGTGAGGTCATCCACAAGTTAAATTCAAAATTTAAACTTCTTGTTCAAACAATGCCCTAGAATTGATGTAGGGCGGTGCAGACAAGACTATTTAGTTGAAAGAGTGTGCAGATTATGAGTGGAATAGAATATAAAATGAGCTTAGCTTTTTGGATAGTGTAGCACATGAGGCTGTCTGGGAAAGCATTGAATTAATTGTGCCTGGAGGTGACCATCAGTGATACAGTGAGTAAGTTGAGTTAGGCATGGAGGTAGATTATTGTAGAGAAATGAAGTATGCTGCCTTTGTGGTGGAGAAGCTGTTGCATCAGATTGACCCCAAAAATGAGGCAAACAAGAATATTTTCAGGAAGCTTGACTTGTCTATTAGAAGAGTAATAATAAAGTCTGTAAGGAGGAAAAGATGATGGAATCAAATCTTTTTATACTTGGCTGAAAATAAATTTTGGTCTGACTTATAGATTATTTCTTACAGCACAGGTGATAGGTTGGCTGCCTTCCTGTCAAAGGAGGGAATATAAATAAAGATGAGGATAGAAGGCAATGAAGGATTCTTTGGGGAGTGATCATGTGGGGTTAAGAAAAACTGAGTGGAGATACCCTGATAACAAAATCCATGGACCAGAGTGGAATCAAATGGGGGCTTCTGAATGGTCTGCGTAATAGAAAAGAGACTCTGGAGGAGAAGATGTTCATACATTATCAGTATTAATTATACAGTCATAGACTCCTACAGCACAACGACAGGCCCTTTGGCCTAAACTGGACCATGTTGACCAAAATGTCTGCCCATACTAACCCTGTTTCCCTGCACTTGACCCATATCCTTCTAATCCTTTCCTGTCCATGTATTTGCCCAAATGCTTTTTGAATGTTAGTGTACCCACCTCAACCGCTTCAGCTGATAGCTTGTTTCATATGCGTACCAGCTTGTTTCATATGCCCCTCAGCTTACATTTTATTCTTTCTCTTCCAACATTAAACTGATGCCCTCGAGTCCTCAATTTCCCCAATCCTGGGAAAAAGACTGAGTGCACTCACCCTATCCATGTCTCATAATCTTGTACACCTCTATAAGGTTTCCCCTAGTCTTCTATGCTCTAAAGAAAAAAGTCCGAGCTTGTCCAACCTCTCCCTATAAACTCAAGACTATTGAGTCTAGGCAACATCCTTGTAAATTTCTTCTACACTCTTTCTAGTTTAATAACATCCTTCCTGTAGCAAAGTGATCAAAACGGAACACAATACTACAAGTGTGGCCTCACCAACATCCTATATAACTGCAACATAACTTCCCAACTTATATGCTCAATGCCCTGACTGATCAAGGCCAGTGTGCCAAACACCTTCTTCACTGCCCTGTCTACTTGTGACTCCACCTTCAGAAAACTGAACCTGAACTCCAAGATCCCTCTATTCCACTATACTCCTTAAGGCCCTGCCATTCACTGTGTAACTCCTATCTTGATTTGACTTTCCAAAATGCAAAACTTCACACTTATCTGTATTAAACTCCATTTGCCATTTATCAGTCCACTTCCCCAGCTGATCGAAGTCCTTCTGCAATTTCTGATAACCTTCCTCACTGTCCACGATATAGCCTATTTTAGTGTCATCAAGAACCTTACTAATTATGCTTCTTACATTCTACTTTAAATCATTGATATAGATAACAAACAGTAATAAGTCCAGCACCAATCCCTGAGGCACTCCACTAGTCACAGGCCTCCGGTCCGACAAGCATCCTTCCACTGTTGCCCTCTGTTTCCTACTATCAAGACAATTTTGTATCCAGTTTGCCAGCTCGCTCTGGGCTCCATGCGATCTAATCTTCCAGAGCAGCCTACCATGTGCCAAATATCAACTGGGATTGCCATAGTGTTAACGGTTTAGATGGAGAGGAATTTCTTAAGTGTGCACAAGACAATTTTCTGATTCAGTATGTGGATGTACCTACGAGAGAAGGTGCAAAACTTGACCTACTCTTGGGAAATAAGGCAGGGCAGGTGACTGAGGTGTCAGTGGGGGAGCACTTTGAGGCCAGCAACCATAATTCTATTTGTTTTAAAATAGTGATGGAAAAAGATAGACCAGATCTAAACGTTGAAGTCCTAAATTGGAGAAAGGCCAATTTAGATGGTATTAGGCAAGAACTTTCGAAAGCTGATTGGAGACAGATGTTTGCAGGTAAAGGGACAGTTGGAAAATGGGAATCCTTCAGAAATGAGATAACAATAATCCAGAGAAAGTATATTCCTGTCAGGATGAAAAGGAAGGCTGGTAGGTATAGGGAATGCTGGACAACTAAAGAAATTGAGGGTTTGGTTAAGAAAAAGAAGGAAGCATATGTCAGGTATAGACAGGATAGATCGAGTGAATCCTTAGAAGAGTATAAAGAAAGTAGGAGTATACTTAAGAGGGAAATCGGGAGGGCAAAAAGGGGACATGAGATAGCTTTGGCAATTAGAATTAAGGAGAATCCAAGGGGTTTTTTTTTAGATTAGATTACATTACATTACAGTGTGGAAACAGGCCCTTCGGCCCAACAAGTCCACACCGACCCGCCGAAGCGTAACCCACCCATACCCTTATATTTACCCCTTACCTAACACTACGGTCAATTTAGCATGGCCAATTGACCTGACCTGCACATCTTTGGACTGTGGGAGGAAACCGGAAAGGGTTCAGAAAAGATTTACAAGGTTGTTGCCAGGGTTGGAGGATCTGAGCTACAGGGAGAGGCTGAACAGGCTGGGGCTGTTTTCCCTGGAGTGTTGGAGGCTGAGGGGTGACCTTATAGAGGTTTACAAAATTGAGGGGCATGGATAGGGTAAATAGGCAAAGCCTTTTCCCTGGGGTTGGGGAATCCAGACCTAGAGGGCATAGGTTTAGGGTGAGAAGGGGAAGATATAAAAGGGACCTAATGGGCAACATTTTCACGCAGAGGGTGGTACGTGTATGGAATGAGCTGCCAGAGGATGTGGTGGAGGCTGATACAATTGCAACATTTAAGACGCAGTTGGATGGGTATATGAATAGGAAGGGTTTGGAGGGATATGGTCCGGGTGCTGCAGGTGGGACTAGATAGGGTTGGGATACCTGGTCGGCATGGACGGGTTGGACCGAAGGGTCTGTTTCCATGCTGTACATCTCTATGACTTTATGTGGAACTTATCAAAAGCCTTATTGCAATCCATATAGACTACGTCTCCAGCCTTGCCCTTATCAACCTTCCTGGTCACTTCATCAAAGAACTCTAACAAATTTGTGAGGCATGGTCTACCACTCTCACAGCCATGCTGACTGGTCCTAATCAAACCCTGTCTTTCCAAATGCATGTATATTTTATCCCTCAGAATCTTCTTAAGCATCTTAACTATCACAGATGTTAAGTTTACTGGTCTATAGTTCCCAGGCCTTTCTTTGCAGCCCTTTTTGAATAATGGCACAACATTTGCTGCCCTCCAGTCTTTCTGGACCTCACCCATGACTATTGATGGTGCAAAAATATCAGCCAGGGCCCCTGCAATTTCTTCTCTTGTGTCTTGAAGTGTTCTGGATATATCTGGTCAGGACCAGGAGATTTATCCGCCTTCATACATTCTAATACATCCAATACCTCCTCTACTATGATATGGACTGTTCCCAAAATAACACCACCAACTTCCTCAAGTTTCCAAGTCTTCATGTCTTTCTCGATGGTAAGTACAGTGAGATATATATATATTGTTACAGTGATTTACATGATCATCAGATATCTCAAAATGCTTAATAGTTGATAAACCATTATTTTGAAGTGTAGCCACGGTTGTAACTTGAAAAATGCTGCGCATAGTAAACTCACTCATTGTGATAATGAGTAGATATTTTTCTTTATTTTGTTTGTGGAAATGTTGGTCAGGACATTTTGCGATAAACCCCAGAGCTCTTTTGATATTGTGTTTGGAATCTTTTACATCCATCAAAGCAAGGAGAGGGATCTTAATTCCAATGTCTCATCTGAAATATGGCATTTTGGGCCTGCAATACACCTTCAGTAAATGTTGGGGATTTCTCATTTTTGTGCTCAAGCTCTGGAATAAGACTTAAAGTTAAGGTCTTGTGACTTAGGTATGATAGTACCACCAATGTGTACCAGGTGTTTGGGAGTCCAAAGAACTACATAATGTGATAATTTACTATATTTCATGATATTAACACAGTGATTAGATCCAAATATTGATGTTATCTAAACAAAAATACACATTGCTGGAGAAACTCAGGCAGGTCTGGCAGCATGTATGGGTAGAGAACAGAATTAATGTTTCCAGTCAAGTGACCCTTCTTCCGAACTGATAGTAGCTTGGAAAAGGTGATATTAATACTGAAGACAAGGGTGTGGAAAGGAGCGGGCAGATAGCTGGGGATGGAACCTATTGAGAGAATGACAGTCAAGGAGACAAAGGGATGGATGGTAAGAAAAGCTGATATTCAGCTGTTTAAACCCCTTCCCCAAATATTCACTGTAAATACCACCTTTCTTACCTACAATCAGTTTTGAAGAAGGGTCACTGGACTCAAAACATTAACTCTGTTTTCCATTCACACATGCTGCCAGATCTACTGAGTTTCTCCAGCAACTTCTGTTTTTGTTCCAGACTTTTCAACATCAAGTTATTTGTTTTGTGTTAATGTTATCTATGTTTGGAAGTTAATCATGTAATTACAGTTTGAATTTTAAACAAAGAATTGTACTTTTTATATTTCTGTTAGGGTTATTTCTCTTAAAAAACCTCTGACGATGTCTATGGACTTTGACAGCGTGGCTTTGCCAACCCAACATGAGGATGAGGAGTATGACAGGGAAGATTATGAACGAGAGCAAGAGGTAACACCAACTTCCTCCCCCATCTGCCACCATTTTTCTTTTTGTTTGTGTGCTGGTAAATAGAAGTATTTTAGACTATTTCTAATATTGAATTTCATATTGAAATGCATCAAACTTTAGAAGCTCAAATTTCAAAAGTTTTATAGTGGATCAATGTCCTTTGATATTAACTGGCAAAAAGCAATGTTATGATTTGATACGTTGCCACCATCTCATTTGCAAATCTTTATAAATCCAATACATGCCAAGGCAGTTAAGAGGACTGTTGATTGGAGATGAAAAGACACCTACTGCATCTGCCCATATGCTTGAATAGTTATTGGGCTTTTAATACAGAGTTCAGTTGTTTGTCAGTACTTGTATACCATGAGTTAATGCTAGAACTTATTATCCAATCATTTAAAAAAGAATGTTGCGAGCAAATAATGCAATTCTACTTTATTATATTTTTGTTCATGGGACAAGGGTGTTTGTTGTGTTGCCATAGTCTTTCCAGACCATAGGGGCTGCTCTCTCAACAGAGAGAGAAGTGACTGATGGTGATTTGACCTGAGGGCGACCAGACCTTGGGCGAGGGAATTGGTTGAGAAGGAGAGTCCTTCATGGTAACCTCAAACCGGTGATGGGAATTGAACCCACACTGTTGGCATCACACTGCTTTGCAAACTGACAATCTAGCCATCTGAGCTAAATCAGTTTACTACATGGTGTTGCTGTCTAAGCAATCATTTATTGCCCACACTAGAGAAAATTAGCTTTTTTTGAACTGCAGTCTATGGAGTGTAGGGACATCCATAGCGCTCTTAGCAAAGGAGAACCAGGATTTTGACACTGTGGCAATGAGGAAACGGCAATATAGTTCCAAGTTAGGATAGTGTGTGGCTCACAGGGGAGGAGATCAAACCAGTAATATTCTTCATAGGCATCTGTTGCCCTTGCACTCCTAGGTGGTAGAGGTTGCAGGTTTGGAAGATGCTGCCAGAGGAGGCTTGGTGAGTTATCATAGTGCATTTTGTAGCTGGTTCACATTGCTGCCACTACAATGGTAATACTGGAAGTGAATGTTGAAGGTGATGGAAAGGGTGAATCGGGCATGGTGCATTGGTGAGACCAAGCAGACGCTATGACAACAAATGAATGGAAACCATGCAACAATTGCCAGACAGGGATGTTCCCATTCAGTTGAGGAGCATTTCAGCATTCAGGTGCATTTGGCCTTGGGTGACTATCCTTCAAGGTGGACTTCGGTATATGCAACAATGCAGAGTGGCTGAGCAGAGGCTGTCTCTGGCGCCCTGTCTCTGGCGCCCTGTCTCTGGCGCCCTGTCTCTGGCGCCCTGTCTCTGGCGCCCTGTCTCTGGCGCCCTGTCTCTGGCGCCCTGTCTCTGGCGCCCTGTCTCTGGCGCCCTGTCTCTGGCGCCCTGTCTCTGGCGCCCTGTCTCTGGCGCCCTGTCTCTGGCGCCCTGTCTCTGGCGCCCTGTCTCTGGCGCCCGTCCCTCTCACCCTGTCCCTCTGGCGCTGTCCCTCTGTCGCGCCGTCTCGCGCGCGCCGTCTCGCGCGCGCCGTCTCGCGCGCGCCGTCTCGCGCGCGCCGTCTCGCGCGCTCCGTCTCGCGCGCGCCGTCTCTCGCGCGCGAGAGAGTGAGAGAGCGCGCGCGGGGGAGAGAGTGAGAGAGCGCGCGCGGGGGAGAGAGTGAGGGAGAGCGGGCGGGGGAGAGAGTGAGGGAGAGCGGGCGGGGGAGAGAGTGAGGGAGAGCGGGCGGGGGAGAGAGTGAGGGAGAGCGGGGCGGGGGAGAGAGTGAGGGAGAGCGGGCGGGGGAGAGAGTGAGGGAGAGCGGGCGGGGGAGAGAGTGAGGGAGAGCGGGCGGGGGAGAGAGTGAGGGAGAGCGGGCGGGGGAGGGAGAGTGAGGGAGAGCGGGCGGGGGAGAGAGTGAGGGAGAGCGGGCGGGGGAGAGAGTGAGGGAGAGCGGGCGGGGGAGAGAGTGAGGGAGAGCGGGCGGGGGAGAGAGTGAGGGAGAGCGGGCGGGGGAGAGAGTGAGGGAGAGCGGGCGGGGGAGAGAGTGAGGGAGAGCGGGCGGGGGAGAGAGTGAGGGAGAGCGGGCGGGGGAGAGAGTGAGGGAGAGCGGGCGGGGGAGAGAGTGAGGGAGAGCGGGCGGGGGAGAGAGTGAGGGAGAGCGGGCGGGGGAGAGAGTGAGGGAGAGCGGGCGGGGGAGAGAGTGAGGGAGAGCGGGCGGGGAGAGAGTGAGGGAGAGCGGGCGGGGGAGAGAGTGAGGGAGAGCGGGCGGGGAGAGAGTGAGGGAGAGCGGGCGGGGGAGAGAGTGAGGGAGAGCGGGCGGGGGAGAGAGTGAGGGAGAGCGGGCGGGGGAGAGAGTGAGGGAGAGCGGGCGGGGAGAGAGTGAGGGAGAGCGGGCGGGGGGAGAGAGTGAGGGAGAGCGGGCGGGGGAGAGAGTGAGGGAGAGCGGGCGGGGGAGAGAGTGAGGGAGAGCGGGCGGGGGAGAGAGTGAGGGAGAGCGGGCGGGGGAGAGAGTGAGGGAGAGCGGGCGGGGGAGAGAGTGAGGGAGAGCGGGCGGGGGAGAGAGTGAGGGAGAGCGGGCGGGGGAGAGAGTGAGGGAGAGCGGGCGGGGGGAGAGAGTGAGGGAGAGCGGCGGGGGAGAGAGTGAGGGAGAGCGGGCGGGGGAGAGAGTGAGGGAGAGCGGGCGGGGGAGAGAGTGAGGGAGAGCGGGCGGGGGGAGAGAGAGTGAGGGAGAGCGGGCGGGGGGAGAGTGAGGGAGAGCGGGGCGGGGGAGAGAGTGAGGAGAGCGGGCGGGGGAGAGAGTGAGGGAGAGCGGGCGGGGGGAGAGAGTGAGGGAGAGCGGGCGGGGGAGAGAGTGAGGGAGAGCGGGCGGGGGAGAGAGTGAGGGAGAGCGGGCGGGGGAGAGAGTGAGGGAGAGCGGGCGGGGGAGAGAGTGAGGGAGAGCGGGCGGGGGAGAGAGTGAGGGAGAGCGGGCGGGGGGGAGAGAGTGAGGGAGAGCGGGCGGGGGAGAGAGTGAGGGAGAGCGGGCGGGGGAGAGAGTGAGGGAGAGCGGGCGGGGGAGAGAGTGAGGGAGAGCGGGCGGGGGGAGAGAGTGAGGGAGAGCGGGCGGGGGAGAGAAGTGAGGGAGAGCGGGCGGGGGAGAGAGTGAGGGAGAGCGGGCGGGGGAGAGAGTGAGGGAGAGCGGGCGGGGGGAGAGAGTGAGGGAGAGCGGGCGGGGGAGAGAGTGAGGGAGAGCGGGCGGGGGAGAGAGTGAGGGAGAGCGGGCGGGGGAGAGAGTGAGGGAGAGCGGGCGGGGGAGAGAGTGAGGGAGAGCGGGCGGGGGAGAGAGTGAGGGAGAGCGGGCGGGGAGAGAGTGAGGGAGAGCGGGCGGGGGGAGAGAGTGAGGGAGAGCGGGCGGGGGAGAGAGTGAGGGAGAGCGGGCGGGGGAGAGAGTGAGGGAGAGCGGGCGGGGGAGAGAGTGAGGGAGAGCGGGCGGGGGAGAGAGTGAGGGAGAGCGGGCGGGGGAGAGAGTGAGGGAGAGCGGGCGGGGGAGAGAGTGAGGAGAGCGGGCGGGGGAGAGAGTGAGGGAGAGCGGGCGGGGGAGAGAGTGAGGGAGAGCGGGCGGGGGAGAGAGTGAGGGAGAGCGGGCGGGGGAGAGAGTGAGGGAGAGCGGGCGGGGGAGAGAGTGAGGGAGAGCGGGCGGGGGAGAGAGTGAGGGAGAGCGGGCGGGGGAGAGAGTGAGGGAGAGCGGGCGGGGGAGAGAGTGAGGGAGAGCGGGCGGGGGAGAGAGTGAGGGAGAGCGGGCGGGGGAGAGAGTGAGGGAGAGCGGGCGGGGGAGAGAGTGAGGGAGAGCGGGCGGGGGAGAGAGTGAGGGAGAGCGGGCGGGGGAGAGAGTGAGGGAGAGCGGGCGGGGGAGAGAGTGAGGGAGAGCGGGCGGGGGAGAGAGTGAGGGAGAGCGGGCGGGGGAGAGAGTGAGGGAGAGCGGGCGGGGGAGAGAGTGAGGGAGAGCGGGCGGGGGAGAGAGTGAGGGAGAGCGGGCGGGGGAGAGAGTGAGGGAGAGCGGGCGGGGGAGAGAGTGAGGGAGAGCGGGCGGGGGAGAGAGTGAGGGAGAGCGGGCGGGGGAGAGAGTGAGGGAGAGCGGGCGGGGGAGAGAGTGAGGGAGAGCGGGCGGGGGGAGAGAGTGAGGGAGAGCGGGCGGGGGAGAGAGTGAGGGAGAGCGGGCGGGTGGAGAGAGTGAGGAGAGCGGGCGGGGGAGAGAGGTGAGGGAGAGCGGGCGGGGGAGAGAGTGAGGGAGAGCGGGCGGGGGAGAGAGTGAGGGAGAGGGCGCGGGGGAGAGAGTGAGGGAGAGCGGGCGGGGGGAGAGAGTGAGGGAGAGCGGGCGGGGGGAGAGAGTGAGGGAGAGCGGGCGGGGGAGAGAGTGAGGGAGAGCGGGCGGGGGAGAGAGTGAGGGAGAGCGGGCGGGGGGAGAGAGTGAGGGAGAGCGGGCGGGGGGAGAGAGTGAGGGAGACGCGGGCGGGGGGAGAGAGTGAGGGAGAGCGGGCGGGGGAGAGAGTGAGGGAGAGCGGGCGGGGAGAGAGTGAGGAGAGCGGGCGGGGGAGAGAGTGAGGGAGAGCGGGCGGGGGAGAGAGTGAGGGAGAGCGGGCGGGGGAGAGAGTGAGGGAGAGCGGGCGGGGGAGAGTGAGGAGAGCGGGCGGGGGAGAGAGTGAGGGAGAGCGGGCGGGGAGAGAGTGAGGGAGAGCGGGCGGGGGAGAGAGTGAGGGAGAGCGGGCGGGGGAGAGAGTGAGGGAGAGCGGGCGGGGGAGAGAGTGAGGGAGAGCGGGCGGGGGAGAGAGTGAGGGAGAGCGGCGGGGGGAGAGAGTGAGGGAGAGCGGGCGGGGAGAGAGTGAGGGAGAGCGGGCGGGGGAGAGAGTGAGGGAGAGCGGGCGGGGGAGAGAGTGAGGGAGAGCGGGCGGGGGAGAGAGTGAGGGAGAGCGGGCGGGGGAGAGAGTGAGGGAGAGCGGGCGGGGGAGAGAGTGAGGGAGAGCGGGCGGGGGAGAGAGTGAGGGAGAGCGGGCGGGGGAGAGAGTGAGGGAGAGCGGGCGGGGGAGAGAGTGAGGGAGAGCGGGCGGGGGAGAGAGTGAGGAGAGCGGGCGGGGGGAGAGAGTGAGGGAGAGCGGGCGGGGGAGAGAGTGAGGGAGAGCGGGCGGGGGAGAGAGTGAGGGAGAGCGGGCGGGGGGAGAGAGTGAGGGAGAGCGGGCGGGGGAGAGAGTGAGGGAGAGCGGGCGGGGGAGAGAGTGAGGGAGAGCGGGCGGGGGAGAGAGTGAGGGAGAGGGGCGGGGGAGAGAGTGAGGGAGAGCGGGCGGGGGAGAGAGTGAGGGAGAGCGGGCGGGGGAGAGAGTGAGGGAGAGCGGGCGGGGGAGAGAGTGAGGGAGAGCGGGCGGGGGAGAGAGTGAGGGAGAGCGGGCGGGGGAGAGAGTGAGGGAGAGCGGGCGGGGGAGAGAGTGAGGAGAGCGGGCGGGGCGAGCGAGAGGAGGGAGAGCGGGCGGGCGAGCGAGAGGGCGAAGAGAGCGGGCGGGGAGGAGAGGGCGAAAGAGAGCGCGCGGGAGAGAGCGAGAGGGCGAAGAAGAGCGCGCGGGCGAGCGAGAGGGGCGAAAGAGAGCGCGGGAGGGCGAAAGAGAGGGCGAAAGAGAGAGCGCGAGGGCGAAAGAGAGGGCGAAAGAGAGCGCGAGGGCGAAAGAGAGGGGCGAAAGAGAGCGCGCAGGTGGCGAAGAGAGGGGCGAAGAGAGCGCGAGAGAGCGAAAGAG